>NW_025222908.1:41577-213727 GCF_014066325.1 Apis laboriosa
TTTTTTTTTTTTTTTTTTACCCTTTTTCTTCTTTTTCCTCTTTGCTTTTTTTGGGAGGGAGGGGAAGGCGGATTTTTTGTTTTTCAGTCAAACATACGTTAAATGTAATCACTCTAACGTCATACGAAGAATTAATGGGAACAATATCGATATTACTTATATTATTTATTGCGTTTGAAAATCGATAGCCATTAACAATGATTGAAAAAAATTTTAATCCTTCTTATAAATTTAAAAGTTTACGAAACGATTGTGCAACAGTTGTGATTGATAAATCTAATAAAAAAAAAATTCATTCATCCGTTCCAAAAATACGTTCCAAATATATAAAGATATAAGAAGAAAGTTACAATGAAAGTTTTACAGAAATAGAATTTCAAATCAAAGAGATCCCCTCCAAAAAAAATAAAAATTAAACAATTATTTTCCACGATACACGAGTAACTTGAAAAACTCTAAGAAACATCTTTCTTTCTTTCGCGCAAACAAAATTTCAATCCGAAATATTTAACGTCGAAAATAACGAATAGCCAATACTCACAGTGTGACCGATCCGAGCATTTCTCGATAAAAGCCACTTAGAATCTTCCGAAAACAGTCATCAATCAACCTTTCAAACCCACTATCCCCGCATTTACATCACGCCCGCCATTCCACGGGGAAGAACTACTGCGCGTCTGCCCAGTGGAAATATCGCGAATTGGCTCGACGCGACGCCGCAGCAATCATCGCGTGACACTACTGCGCGCAACCGTTCCGCCACGCGAATCGAAACGAGAGCGAGCTATTAAGACTATTACGCGGATCAAATTGCCAACGATATCCATCGCATGATTTAATTAGCCGGCTCGTTGAAGCGAACAGTGAGCAAAGTGCAACCATCACCAGGGATGGGTCATCCGATAGAAAGATAGAGAAAGTTAAACGAACGATACTCGAGTGAAACGTATCCCCTATTAGAATCTAATACGGCAAAGTGAACGTTTGCCAGTTAAAGAGCGTGACACCCCAATGCTCGTAGGCGTATCAGCGCGTGTATCACAGAGAGGGGCGAGAGTTGATGGGGACGAGACTGGTTAAAGAGAAAAAGAGAGAAAGAGAGAGAGAAATACAATTCACATAGAGGAGAAAGATACAAGCAGAAAGGAAGAGGCAGAAAGCACATTCACTTAGGGAGAGAAGGAAGGCAAAGGAAGGAAAAGGGGAGTCGAAGAGATGGGATAACAAGTTGAAGTGCTCTATGGAGCGCGGTCGAGCAGACTGGTAGTAGGCCGGTGGTGGGGATAGCCGTGGCTGGCCAAGTGGTGGGGATGGCGCGATATGGAGGGGTCAAGGAGTGGGGGGATAGGGATAAATAGCGCGCGCGGCCGAGGGATAGAACGCGGCGCGGAAGGAACGAGGGCTTAGATGGTGTTTACGCAGCGGTGGTGGTGGTGGTGGTGGTGGTGGTGGTGGTGGTAGTAGTAAAGTGGCGGCGGTAGCGGTGAGGCACCCCTGTCCCGATAGAAACGACAAGAGAGGAGGTAGGCTGTAGCAACGGCGGTGGCGGCAGCAGCGGCATAGAGGGGTGGAGTTGTTTACGGCGGAGTAATCTGCTCGTCGACGGATACCAATATCGATGACGTCAATTAGTACGAGCGAAAGCCTCCTACCCGCTTTTCCTCCACCATGTATCATCATGGTGGTGTATGTATGTACGGCGCGGCATGGCATGGCGTGATAAATCACGGCAGCAGGCGGCGTTTCCCTTCATTCACCTCCCACAGCTCGTACCCTCGAAATTGGCCCACATGTACTTGACTCCATAATGCTCGATTCCACGAGCTTTTGCCCTTTCTCTCTCTCTCTCTCTCTCTCTCTCTATCTTGGTTGCTCGTTTTACCTTATTCTCGGCCTTTGTCGATAACAACCTGAGACTTTATTTCGCGGGTTGAATGGTTGGCATTGCCTTCTAGAAATCTCGTTTCTTCTCGCGTACCCATGTCCCCAGGGGATGTTATATTAGAGGTAACGGTGACCTATTCTACCGATTTACGATTTACGTGGCCAGTAATTGCGCGGATCGACCGGCGATATTTCTTTCGTTGGCGTTCATGGACATCGTACTGTGGGCAGGTGTTGCACCGTTAATCGTTGCCGGATGGAGCTTGGAAAACGAGAGCGTGATCGTTTAACATTCTGATATTACTCGAATGAACGATTAATTATTCGATTTTGTTGCGGAGTGAATTTCATATCGAGTCACTAGATCTCTCTATCATTCACCACAAGGGTGATTATCGGATCAAATATTTATTTTATCAATAATAGGAAATAATAGGAAACGGTATAATAATTTAATCGTTTGATAACATTTAATTTAAACATTTTTTACGATTCATCTCAAATGTGTAACTTTCCTGCGATATGGAAAAAGGGAAGCCATAAAAAAGAAAGAAAGAAAGAAATATCGAGTCGCAGATGAAAATTGAATCCCCAACGTCAACGATTCTTCTGGACGCATTGACGAATATCGAATAGGGAATACTGCATGGCTGATTATTTTTCGATATCATCACTTCACGATCATAAACGCTTGTCCAATTTTTCTCCACGTCGGTCGAAGATGAGGAAAAAGAAAAATGAGGAAAGGAGAGGAGAAGGAGGAGGGAAGGCTAGGAGGGGGGAGGGGGCAAGAGGGCGACGCTAAAAATCCGTCCTGATCAAAATCGAGCTTCTATGAAGGGGAAACAGGACTAATCCTGTAACACCCTCGAGTGTTTCCTTGATCAAATTTGATGAATGTATCTGTATCACTGTACACACGTATTAATATTCCCCTGCTCCCATAATTCATTCGGGTTGCAGAGATCAGTGCCCCGCTTAGGAAACAAAGGAGGACACTGGATCGCAGATGCGATCAATAAGATTTCCGCCTACTTCTGAATCTACGGCTATTATTTAATTGACTTTCCCTTTATTAGAGTAGAGGTATTCGAGAAATTTGTGTAATTCTGACTTACTCCTCTCGTATCGCAAAGTTGAATATCGTTAAATAAAAATATCTCGTGAAAAAAATTTATTCGTCTCGTAAATAAATGGATGAGAAACTGCTGATTATTGATAAATTAATAATTTCTTGGTAATAATATGTAACGCGTAATAGGAAGTTGGAATAAGGAGATTATACCATAATTAATCAGACATGCATTCTACTGGCCACATACAATCATCGTTATTAAATAATTTACTTATAACGTGTATATATATTCGATGTTTAAATCGTTATGTCATTATATATAGATGGAGACTAAATCATAGGATTTTTCTAAAATATATCACTTTGATTTATCACACGAAAATTTAAAATTGCGGTTCACGTGCTGTTAGATCAATAAATCTAAAAATTGATTGAAAAAGCGAGGAATTAAAAAAAAAAAAAAAATTACCATTAAAATAATATTCAACTATGCACCAATTTATCTCACAACTTATCCCTTCACTCTGAATATCGTAATTTAAAAAGATGTGTATATATTCAGATGATTCGATTCAAAATCGAAATCTTGATCGCGTAACGATCGTCAAGATTCCGTAGGATCATCGCAATCTGTCGAGATCAATCGGGGCAAAAGTAATTTCTCGTAATATTACAAAGTGCTTGGAGCAGAATGTTTCTTCAAATAATAAGTAATGCGATCCGCGAGAATGGCAGAGGGTAGTTGGCTGTTGGCGATAATGCGCTCCTCTGTATTCCGTTCTCGTACCGCTTCCCCATATCGATATGTTTCCCCCTCCACCCCCGTAACCCACCCCGAGACCGACCATTTCGCCTCACTCGAAGATCAAATGGCTTCACCGATTCGCGTTATCCCCAATATTCTATTTTTATTTCGGAATCAAATTTCGCGACCGACGGCAACTGGGAAACGGCCGAGCTTTACGGCTCTCGCTTTCTCCCTCCTCTTTCTACTTCTGTTTTACCCCCTCTCGCTCTCTCTCTCTCTCTCTCTCTCTTCGACGTCCGCCAAAAGATGACACGAAGGAAATCGAGTTCGAGCTCGACCCTTGTCTTGATTCTTCGTCGACGATGAATACCGATAATGTGAATGGTGAATATTTTTTTTTTCTTCTAATTTTTTCCAATTTTTAAATTTATATCCTATCATCGGTCTTTTCGTTCGATTCGTTTTGTTAATCGAGCAATTTTTATTTTGAGAAAGATTTTAAGCTATAAGTTATAAAGTATATTTTTTATTTGAAATTTTCGTATCGTTTTTACGATACATTACGTTATACATTTTTTTTTCAGCTTTCTCAAGAAAAATTAAAAATTTGATTTATGGAGCACGATGTAGTCTCCATTTGCTCAATTAAACTTAATGTAAATGTAAACTATGCTATATTTAACTATGCTTATGCTTAATAATTTAAAATTTTTTTTAATTCTATTTTTTAATATTGGATAATAATTCAATTTCTATATTTTTATCAAAGAAGAAAATATTTTTTCTACTAGAAAATACGAATAAAAAAGGGTTAATTCTCTTACTATTTAAAAATCTATCCCCTAATTTCAAAGCAAATGAAATCTCGTTTCAATAAAATTTAATACAAGAAGTTTATATCAATATAAAAGTATAATTGATTCAAATATACATATATATTTAATAAGAGTGTTAATTAAAGTAACAAACAAGAAAAAGAATCATTCGATAATTCTCTGGAAGGTGATATTCAAGCTGGAAGCGATCGAACAACGATTCTTTCCTCAGCAGATCCATGATTCGATTTTCCAGAAAAAACCGACCTTAAAAATTTATCGACGTGTCAATGACACGTTACCATTTGAATGATAAGCGAGCTCAATGATGTGGAAAAAGTTCACGAATGAATGTCGCACACGAGTTTCCACGCATCATTAAGCATCAACCCTGACTGAATTTCGCTTTTTCTATTCTTATGCTACTTTTTTTACAGACAAGTATTTCGATGAAACCCACGAAATATTGTTTCGATTATTTTACGATTGTAATAAAATCGGAAGAAGATAAGAAAAGAAAGATTAAGTTAATGATAATATGATGATGATAATGATAAAATAATAGCAATGGATACAATGAAAACAATCTTCTTTAGTATCCCTTAAATAGATTTGTGACGAAAAAATACATTTTTACGTAAAATAAAATAATATATATTGATACAATGATGGAATGTTAATGATAATATATTACTTTTTCAAAATTTTTTGTTTTGTGTTTCGATAAAAAAAGATCGATTACACGCAACAATAATGTAATAGGATTAATTAATTAATTAATTGATTGAAAAAAATCGACGAACCATCATTGTTATTACCGTCAAACTATTACTATTAACCAAATACGAAATCTAATTGATACGGTATTTAACGATCAACAAAAAGTTAAATTGGATATATTTGGAGAGTTTGGAGAGTGGGAATAACGATGGTGATTTCGTGGATATATACGTTATAGATCGGCAACGTATGATCGGCGTTTAGCCAGCCGTGGTCGACCGCATTCGATATATAAACACTCTCATTTGGTAATATATCTCATTAAGGCCTCATTGATCCACCGTCCCGATAAATTTATCCGGCAGTTTAGAATGATATGCGAACCAATCTCTCTGTGGACGGGCCGATAAAAAGCCGGCCTTTAGTTGGTTTATTACAGTGGATTTGATTTCACCCTCTCACGTGGATAAATTTATAGAAAAGTGAATCGAATGAAGATACGAATTCTCTATCGTTTCGATAATATTTCGTCGAATCAATTGCGAATACACGATGGAATATATTATTTCAATTTCCTTCATTTTTACATTTAAAAAAATTATATAAATTACACTTGGATGATAAAAATTGGGAGATGTATTGATTAATTATGAGAGAAAAATGGTGGATTATTGGAAGGTAAAGAGATCGATAAAGTTGGAAAATATTTAACAGATAATATCAATTATTTTTATTAACTCACTGTGCTAGGGTTTTTAAAATTAATCGAGAGATTCGATTTTAAAAAGAATAAAAAAAAAGAAACATTTATACGTAATTTAATAATATTTTACACCTGTTGGAGTTTCATCGACGAACAGCTTCGACATTCAAATATTTAATCAAAAAAAGAAAATGTTTAAACAAAGTGTATTTTTAATTATAAATTATAAATTTTGTTGTGAAAAGGGGAAAAGTTATTAATTCGAGGGAAGGCAGTAAATACGAACGAGTTATCCTTTCCCGTTGTTCAGAACGTTTAGCTTTATTGACAGAGGTACGGTAAAAGCAAACGCAGCAAAGCGGAATAACGTGAAAGAAGGGAAAAAAGTAAAAGTGTAGAGGGTGACACGCTCTGACAGGGTGGAAAATTCAAGTCGAAAGGGAAATCGTGAAATGACTTTTCCTCGTGAGAACAGAATGAATATCGAATGTAAGTGATACATTCTTGTTTCCTTTAATTGTGAATTAATTACATATCATTAAATAATTGCACCATTTTCCATTTTAATTCTTTCTCTCGAGCTCGAGAAAATACTTGTTCAACAATAAATTCAATTATTATAATATCCAAAGCATATCTAAAAATACACTTACATACCTCTGCATTCTTAATTAATTTAAATAATAATAATCCAATTAACTTTAACAAATTTTAACAAATTTATTGGAGGATAAAATCCAATAATTCACTCTCTAGAATTTTACTTTTCAAATATAAAAATAATACAAAAATACACTTACATATCTCTGCATTCTTAATTAATTTAAATAATAATAATCCAATTAACTTTAACAAATTTTAACAAATTTATTTATTTATTTGAAGGATAAAATCCAATAATTCACTCTCTAGAATTTTACTTTTCAATTATATCCCGAATAACCCTCGAAGTAAGTACATCTTAACAAAATGCAATTTAAATCTCGATTAAACTCTAACATCGTCCAAACCTATGATTTCAGTTCGAAAAATCTTCAAAAATCTCGACTCTTCGATACTTTGACCCTCCACCGTGACCCAGCTTGTTCTCCACTCCATAGTAATCGGTAGCCGCGTGTCTATGCAAATTCTCCGCCGTTCGAATTCCGCGTATCAAGATGTGAGTCACGCCTGTAATCTTTCGCATAGTAAATTATCCGCCAATATCAACGAGATCAGATACTGGCCGGTATTATCTGTTACGATTCGAGGATGGGGGAGGGTTGAAGAGGGATCGAGAGACGCGAGACAGAGGGTGCGACAGAGCTGGAGGATCGAAAATGGAGAGACAGAGAGAGAGAGACAGAGAGAGAGAGAGAGGGGGTCAAACAGAGAGAAAATCCAGGGGAAAGGGAACGAAAGAGAGAGAAACGTGTAAAGATAGAAGAGAGAGAAAGAGATCGACACTCCACCCCGTCGGTGTAAGGGCTTTGCGCAGTTATAAATGCGGTTTTGTATCTAGCTTTACAGGACAAAGTAATGGGCTTAGATAATCCTGATTTAATAAATCGAACAGTTGCGGAGGGAGCGTTTACAACGCGTGACTAACGCGTTCAAAAACAAGATGAATGACGCGACACGTCGAAGTGCCACCGCCTGCTCTCGCATTTACATTTCGCCACTGTATCTCTGGATGAGGGGGGGGGGGAGGAAAAAAAGAATGTCCTAAAAATGTGGATACAAAGCTGCGTAGGATTTGTCGGAGTCGACAAGAGCTAATTTTCTTTCTTTCTTTCTTTTTTTTTTTTAGGGGTTTTCGAGGGAGTATAACTTGAAGGTATGTTAAGGGGATACGCGAGCAATTTTGTAAAAACAAAATGGATTTCTTCTTTTTGAAAATTATTAAATTAATTTGATCTTTTTTTTTTTATTAATTAAGAAAAAAATGTGTAAATTTTAAGCTATCTTTGATGAAGTAACGAGTTGTACAAGCTTTTGGGAGATAAATGAAGGAATATTAGGTAATTATATATTTTCCAATAAATGTTTTGGAAGATTCGTAATTTTTATTATTAAAGATTGTATATTCTTTGGAAACTTTTCAGAACTTTTATGAAATTTCATACAAAAATCTTCAAGATAAATATTTAAGAAATATTTGTGAGATTGTTAAGAATATTAAAAATTTTTGAAAAGGATTTGGATTTTTTCTATTTCTTTTTTTTTTTATCACAAATGGAGATGAAAAAAAGTAATTAATAAAGGGAATGAATATTTAGCGCATAACATTTTGACAAACGGGGCAACTTCCATTGTTCTAATGTTAACGTTCAATTTGAGGCCAATGTAAACTGCAGAGAGATTTTAATGGCTTATTATCGGTTACTTGCGTCACGTTTTGGCTCCATTACGGTCTATTAAATTAGAGGTAATTCCTGGTTAAACAGTGCGCCGCCATAATGTTTGCCGAAAATCAATTCTTACAGGGTGGTGGGACAATTTCTGCTCCGTTTAAGGACAATTCGTCATTAAATCGAATTAATAAATAATAAACCGTCTAATATAACTAAATTTATTGATATTTCCAAACAAGATTCATTTGTATTCCCTATTATATATTACACAGTCGTAGACTGTGTACATCTCGCCTATAGTGAATATGAAATTTGATTTATTATACGTACTTACGTTTCACGAAACATTTACTCGTACTACTTACAACTAATAATATAAATGATTCTTGAAACGTACGAATTAAATTATTTTCTCATAATTAAATACACGAACGAAAAGTAATGATATTTACATCATTATTATTAATCATCATTAATGATAATAAAATCTCACAAAATTATAAAAAATAAATCCAAATTACTCACATTACTCAATTATAGATATTATTTATGCAAGAGAATATTCGAAATCTCGATTGTAAGATATGCGGACAAATCTGATAAAACAGCTTCCTCGACGAGAAAAAAAAAAAGAAGAAAAACATTTCGTCCGAATTTAATAATTCGTTTGCCCGATTTCGGGTCGCGATATGTTGATCGAGTGATCGATCGAACGTTTTATCACCGCCGATAAAAGCGAAGAGAGCACAATAAAAAAGATAAGCGGGAACCAATATAGCCAAGAATCAATTTTTATGTATTGCGAGTTCACGAAGACACTGGCAACCGTGTTGAAAATCGTATCCGGAAACCAGATTTTCATTTCCCGTTTGCTCTATCGTTACACTCGGCCCCGCGAGAACTCTACTTTATCGTCGAGCAACAACTTGTTCAAATTTTATCACCCTTGCCATCATCTTTTTCCCTCTCGTCCAACTCTTGATTCAACTAAAAGCAATTAAATACAGAAACATGACTCAAGAAATAAAGGTTGAATACAGTCGAGATTTATTCGAATTCTTCAAATATAATAATCGTATATACACGTATTTCTAAATGTACTCAAATTTTGTATTCAAATATCTTTACTCCAATTACAAATATTCGTACATCGTCGATTTTCGAATCCAATATTTGCCGCGTCCTATTACTATTTATTTATTTCCAAAGTTACTTAAGAATCGGAATAAAACTCGTCAAAAATATCGAGCTCGATAATAAAGGTTAAATCAGGTTGTCGAACAACTATCCTCTGATATTGGAAAAACTGTGACAGAAAGGGTTTAAACACAGAGGGATGGACGTTTTACCGGTGGCGCAAACGGCGGCGTGGCAGTCAATCTCGGCCAGATTGTCCCAGCCAGCCTTCCTTCCTCTCCGTTATCTTAATTCCTCGAGTGTTTTAATTTTCATCCGAACAGCTATTAACTTTTACGGCTGGCCGTTTACTTTTTAATTCGTTTACCGCCTACACGCCCGGTTGCACCAACGCCGACGCGCCCGCTTATATCTTTAATTTAAGCTCTCGACTTGGCGGCCATTGAACAAGGCTGCGGATTGGCGAGGAAAGAGGGGCGCCACGGGGGTGGAGTTTAGTTGGGGTCACGCGGCGCTCGCCGCTATGGATAGAGGGTGGTTTGTGGGTGCAATCGGTACGCTCGAGTCCCGCCGCTCCCCTGGCGCCCGTTACGTTAATTAAATACATTGTTGCGGGGACACGGCCTCTCCTCCCGCGTATTTCCAGCTTTATAGATGTACAGGCGGGGGGGAGGACCGCCTTGAGCCGTCTTCGTACCACCTTCGTCGATTTTTTTTTTTTTTTTTTTTTTTTTTTCCTCCAGGTGTGGGTCACTCACAAAGTGGATTGTTTGGAGGATTGTTTCACGAGGATTCGTGAACTGAGGATTGGTGATAAGTGTGATCGACTATGGATGGACGCCATCTGGCGATTTTGTGTTAATGCGAACGGATGACGTTGATTAATGTTGGAAAATTTATGCCGGTGCTTAAAGAAACGCTGGAGATGTTAGAAATTAATAAAGGAGGGTTTCTTTTTTTCTTTCTTTTGCTGAAGGTCTCCTCTCTTTCTCTCTGGGAATAGGGAATAATCTAAACGTAAAATCATCGAATCGATGAGATTACATTACATTTCGTTCAAACGTAATTCGAAACTTTTCTTAATTTCCATAATTGTTACAAGATGCATAAAAGATTCACTAAAACGCTTCGTATTTTATTCTTTTGAAAATTTCAATTTTGGAAGTAAGAAGGAAGGATTTATTTCAAAACAAAGGCACAAGTTTCCAACGAGACGATCCGTTTGTGATTGCAGGTATGGTTCCAGAACAGGCGGACAAAATGGCGGAAAAAGCACGCGGCCGAGATGGCGACGGCGAAGAGGCGGCAAGAAGAGGTCGAAGGCGTCGTCGCGGAGGGTGAGGATGGTTGCAGCGACGCGGAGGCCGAGGGAAACAGCGAAACCGCCGCGAAAAGGCTGAGAAGGGAGCTCGAGCAACAGTATAGGCATTAAAACAAATGTGAGACGTCGATTCGAGGAAAGGAAATGAATCGAAAGACTAGATTCTCCGCTAGATAGATTCGTAAAATGAAGGAGTGTGTGGCGAAAAGGATTTTAAAAAATTTACAGATTTCCAGCCTGTTACGGTGCTTCGATTGTTTTGTGGGTTGAATCTTTTGAAGCACAAGATGTTTCATAAATTTCCTTTTTCTAATTCTGGATTTTTCTTTTCTTTTTTTTTTTTTTTTTTTTATTTGGAAATTGGTCAATCAAATTAAAGATTATGAAAATTTATAAAGAATTAAAATAAGATATAGTGTCTGTCAAAAGTTAAAGTAAATTGGAAAGTTAGAATGAATGAAATTCAAAATGATTTTTCTTCTCTGTTTTAGTAAATATTTTTATCGAAAATGACACGATGAAAAAGATATTTATTTTCAAAATTTTCAAAATTTCTTATATCGTAATAAGATGTAGGAATATTCAACTGGAGGTGGAGAGTTACTAAACTTTTGGCAGTTACTTTATTTCAGTTCGCAAGTATCACAAATCGGAACTCGTAATAACATTACTACCCTTAACTCGAAGGATAATTGTAGAATTAAACGAAAGATTCGGAGGGAAAGTGGTCCAAATAACAAAATCTTTAATTTCGAAAGGACAAAGTTCCCGAAGTTGAATAGAAAAATTTAGATGTTTCCAAATGTTAAAAAAAGTTTGAAATCACTGCATGGAATCAAAAGAAGAAAAAGTGGATAGAAATTTTAGCTTTGAATAAAAAGCTTGGAATTCTGTTATCACAAAAAATTCTTTAATTAAAAATCGACCGGAAAAGATATAATCTATTATAATTGACTTCAAACATTTTCAAATTTGAAAATTCGTAACAATTTTTAATAAATATCCATCTCCAGATAATTTATACAGATAATATTTTTATTGTATTTTTCTCGAAATATATTTATTATCACTCTTTCATTGCATTAAGAAAAGGAAGATAAGATTTCTCAAGAAAACAATTTCTTTTCTTCATACAATATTTACAATCGAATCGTTTCAACGGGAAACATTTAATTAATAGAAAAAAGAAAAAAAGAAAAAAAATCTTTGTTTAAAATCGATGCCACAAAGACTGACGGGTTGAAGAAAAAAATCAAGCATCTCCTATCCAATATCGTCGAAACGCTATGATTTGTGTCAAAGAGTATGAAAAATACGGATATTCGAAGCTTAAAATATAATATTGTGCCGTTAAAACGTGTTAACTTGTAGATAGAAACGTTGGGGGAGAAATATATATATATATAATATATATATATATAATGTATACGATTTTTTAAAATATAAAATTAATCGTGTGATTGACGCATATTACAACTGTTATTAAAGAACCAATCGATCGATTCCTATTAGTTAGAAGAGGATAAACGAAATTCGATTGATCAATTTTTATACAAAAACGTCGATGTATGTAAAAGATTTAAAAAAGAAAAAGAGAATAAAACTCGAAATTACGTACGGATTGTTAAATAACTCTATTGGAATAAAAGATAAAGATCGATTTAACGAATTTTTGCAAGATAATGAGTTTTAGTGGCACAATGACGAGATACCTATTTTCACATACCCATTCATTCAAATGTGTTACGTTGATAAATGCTGATAATGGATCACGCGTTATTTTCGTTTGGAAAAATTCCATCGGCGAATTTTTAACGTTTATAGAGGTCTATCGTTTGTATATATTTGTATTAAGATGCCATATTATGCTATAACGAAAGGACGATCCTGCCGTCTGGATGTTAAAAGGATTTAACAAGCAAAATTATTATATTGTAACTGGAAGACAGTAATTACACGTATGCGATTATTTGCGGGATTTTGATGTTGAAGAAAGGAAAATAAAGGCGAAGATATTCCATAAGAAATATCGAATTGGAATTTTTTTCAGGCAAGAGAAAGAAAAAATTTGTTTATAACGATGCACGATCGACAAATTAAATCTTGTATTCGTTTAATTGTGTACATTGAAAAGGAATTCGCTCTATTGATATTATTAATTTAATTAGTCGAGGATATTATTAGGAATAATATAATAAATCTCGATCGATGAATCTAGTCATATATATATATATTAAAAGGTAATTTGTATGATAATTGCGATTAAGTTTATTAAGAATATCAGTTTAAACGATTATTGAGATGTCACGAATTTTAAAAAGGTGATAATAATTTGATAATTTGAAAGCATGAAAATTTTGAAGAAAAGATTTTGGGAAAGAATTGAAATATTGAAATTTTGGGAATTTTGGGAAAATTTCGATTCGTCTCATCATACTTATATTCCTTCTTTCTTTTTGGATAATCTAATACTCTAATTTCGACAATAATATTTGGATTAGTAAATAAGCCCTGCACGTATTATGTACAAAGAATAATCACAGCAATTCGACTGATTTTCAAAATGCATTTTTTTTTTTTTTTTCGAAAACGAAGCCATCTATGCAATTTTATTATTCTTCATTTTCCTGATTACCATGAATTACCAAGATCATCCTATATTTATAAATTACTTTCTTAGTAAAATTAACTCTTCGTTTCATCTGAATCTTGCCTTGAAAATTGAAAATTTTTAGCGCACACGAGAAAATATCACATCCTTTTTAATCCTGCAAATAATTAACTATAATAATAATAAAAAAAAAAAAAAACGCCGGTAAGCTCATATTCAATTAAACAGCACGTGTAATAGGTAAATATATGCTGAATATGCCATCACTATGAGCATAAATAATATAAATATTCGAATAAATTAAATGCAAATGCGAAACGAGGATAAAGATTCGAAGAGAAAAATGTACGTAAGAAGAAAAGAATCGAACGATTCCCATTAAGAATTCTCTATGTATTTACGTCCCAGTGAATTATGCTAATGAACGAATAAGCGGATCGAAGTGAATTTTGTATATTCTGTAGATACGATAAACGTGAATGTGATATTTAACGTATTTAATAAGAATCTGACGTATAGATATATATATATATAGGATGATTCTAGAGCGAATCGTTACAATTTTTTAACATATTTTGATCATTTTATAAATAAAAAAAAAATGCTCTATCAATAGTTCAAACAACAACTTTTTACCTTTATCTTTTCTCTTGTAGTGAATTCATTATTTTCGTTCAATGATCATCTTCCGAACGAATAATTTCCCATTTTTGCGAAATAGAAAAATAAAAAAAACTTTTATTTCCATTGTTTTCATTCACTTTCCTTGAAACAAAACAAAAAAAAAAAAAAAAAAAAAAAAAAAAAAATTTTAATAATTTGAAAATTTAAAAATTCAATTATTTGCGAATTTATAAAATTCGAGAATTTGAAAAAATTTCAGAATTTGTGGATTTTTTTTTTTTTTTTTTTTTTGATTATTAATTAAGAATTCGGATTAGAAAATTTGAGCGTTCGATCCTAGATATTTAATATAAATATCTCTCATAAAACCGCTTCCGTGTTCAAAATGATCATCGTACCCTTAAAAATTATTGTCGAATCGCCCAAAAATCATCCAACGAGTAGGTGTTCCCCATTAAACTCGAAGAAGGAAAAAAAACGAAAAAAATATAGGATCGTAGACGTACACGTATAATGTATAATCGCAGGAAGCGTGCAGCTAAAGAAGAGGAAGCGGAAGTCACTTGCAAGATCCTCTCGATACCCGAATCCAGCGCGCATTCTTTTTTTTTAGCGCGGTTACCATTGCCGATATATTGCGAGAATGAGATTTTTCAGTTGGAAAGTATTGTGATTGATTAATTAACAAGTTTTGAAACGGAATAAATACGAAATGTGTAATGATCGAAAATGGCGGGTATACTAGACGTACCAATTACTCGAGCGTTTAACGTGTTACTGTACAGTATTTAGATAAATTGCTGAACGAACGAGGTAGAGACAATCTGTATAAAATATTGTATAAATTATACATACGTGTTATCTATCGCTTGTGTATTATATCTCCAATTTAATAAATGGAACACGTATTACGGTAATTATAAAAAAAAAAAAAAAATCACCTTGTGTTAATCTTTCATCGCCCATGTTTTAAGATATTTGAAGTATCTTGGTGTTTTTCTTTTTTTTTTTTTTTTTTTCGTTTTAAATTATTCATTAAAAAGTATCTGGAATACAAAATGGTAATAGCTTATTACCATTATTATTATAAATAAATAAATGATAATCTTGTGCATATGCAATTAACAAAGAAACGACCAATTGCATGCAATGAAAAAATTAGATAGATTAGAAAAATAATGGAATAGATTTTTCTAAAATGATAAATGATAAATGATGTTTAGAAATTTAGAACAATAAAATTATTGGATTCTTAGAGATATTAAAATAACAAAATTGTTGAAAAATTTTTCGAAGAAAATGTGCACGATATAATTAAAATCTCAGCCAAGAAAATGATTGAAACTTAAGAAAACATTTGATAATATATAGAGCAAATGCTTCATCATGAAAAGTTTAATATTCCAGCATTTTAACAGATAATATATACGCGTTTTTAATTAATCTTTCACGAAGATCGATGAAGAGCATATGGATAAGTAAATTAAAGATGAAAATCACCAAGGCCATCAGGAGCATTGATAACATGCAAGGGATCGTAATGAACGATGTACGGATGCGTTGCAGGGAACGCATCAATCATAAAGGAAGACACTTGAATGACGTAATTTTTAACACATTTACCATCGATTAAGTCCAACTGCTTCCAAGATAACACCGATGAATACTAATCGGAGAGGAAAAAAGTCTTTAAAAATTTCAAATTATCACATACTTTCAAAATATTGTATTATATATTATAATTTCCTTTAAAATATAAAAACATCCTTCCAGGGAATTTATGAAGAAACTTAATTTTTTAATAAAAGTATAATATAAGAATGTAATATAAATAAATATAGAAATGCTTAAATTTTTATTTCTTTTTTTTTTTTTTTTTTTGAGATTTTGAAATTAAGAAAATTATTTAGGAATAGCATGCTCATAAATATCTAATATTTTATTAACTTAGAGCTTAAAAGCATGTATAAATTTTATTTCTATTCGAATATATTACATATTATTTTCTCCATACAGATAATTAGACATACATCTCAAAAATAAAAAAATGAACAATATTTATCAACAAAAATTATCGAAAATAAAAAAAAAAAAAGAAAAGAAATCAAGGAAACATCCTCCGTATCCAAGAATTAACAAATCAAGAGATATTATATTTACATGCACGAAGAACCGGAAGCTCCATAAAGTTCGGAAAAAAGCGCGGGCTCGAAGCATTTTCGTAACCCGTATCGATTTCGAATACGAATAGCCTTGTGATTAATGTTACGGGAGTTCTCGTGAGTCATAAAGTTAGCGTTTCACAGCGAGAGAAAGAGGAAGAAAGAGTAATCCTTACAACCTCTCTCCACCTCCAGAAACGAGAAACGAGGAGAGGGAGGGGGAAGAGCGGAGGAAAAGGAGCGAGGGAAAGAGAGAGGAGACATTGGCAGTGTAAATTTATCGTGGTGTTAAGCCGTTAATATTTGCGCTTGCCGGCATTAAATCAATGAAAAATATTCTAATTGGAATATGAAAAAAGTTGGCACGCCGTGACAGAGGGTGCCGATGCCAATTGGAAATGAAGAGAGCGGTGGAGGGAGGGGAAAACTCGCTGTCCCCTCCCCCCGACCACCCACTCGCTCGCCCACTCACTCGCTGCCCGCCGCAGCACCCTCGTATTACAGAATAGAATATAAATTGTCTTAACGAGAGGCGTGCAAAGAAAAATGGCAAAAAGTTTTCCCTTATCCGGCTATGAGAGAACGAGCGAGGGCTCGTTCGCGAACGTGTATTGACCTATAGATTCTCCGATTATTTCAAGCTACAAAGCAAGTTTACTAATTTCACGAATTGCCGTCTTTTTTACCGACGTCAATTAAAATCACGTGACATCGCTGCAACAAGCAATGGAAAGCAAGCTGTTTCTTTACGTATCTCTAATTGCGTCGATTTATTTTACGCGATGAATTTTGTAATTTTAGAAATATGTGTAGGTAGATATATGTAAATTTCGTATTTAAGGTTAATCTCAAAGGAAATTTGAATGTCTTTGCGCAGAATATTAATATAGAATCTTATATACCGATTAATATAATAAGTTAGAGCTCAATTAAATGAATTATTGAAAGATTTGGATTAAAAATTAAAGATAAGAAGTTTTTTTATAATTGAATTTTATTCATCTTTGCTCTATACTCACCCCATAAAGATCGATAGAGGTTATATCTTTAAAAGTAGAAAAAGCTAAGCAAGATTAAATTTGAATACAATTTAAATCTCGATTGGCTTGAATTGAACTTGAATTAGATTAGATTAAACGTGAGTTAATAAAAATAGAAGTAATCTAATCATAATTAGACTTAACAAATCTGATTTAGAGCAACGAGTAAACTTCAATTTTGAATTAAAAACTTGTACCAAACTTGAAAACAAGTCATCAATTTAATTTATTAATTCATTAACTATGTATTTTTTGTTTTTTTAGGTTAATTCACAAAAAAGTCAAAGAATTAATAAGGAAAAAGGCGAGTCATCAAATTAAACTCCAAGAGTTTAAAATCCGATAATATTGGCAGAGATAACACGAGGATTTCAAAAATCACAGTGTGCAATCATTCTACAAGCTTCGATTCCACGATCGCAATTCAAATTGCGAACAATGCTTCCTCTCTCAATCGAGAATTTTAAAATTAAAATTGAAACTTGGAAATCTAGAAATTTCAAAATTTTATAATTTAGATATTTAGAAATTTACAAAATTTACAAAATTTAGAAATTTTATAATTTAGAAATTTACAAAATTTACAAAATTTAGAAATTTTATAATTTAGATATTTAGAAATTTACAAAATTTACAAAATTTAGAAATTTAAAATTTAGAAATTTTCGAAAATTTGAAAATTTGAAAATGTAAAGAGTTAAAAATCTCTGATGATTAGACAATCGGTAACAGAAGAACGCGGCACGCGTAAAAACCGCCCCCGCAACCCCTGACTCGACGATTTCCAACAGAGATCGACCGATCGCCAATAATTTCTCTTCGAGCCGACCGGCTGACACGAAATCCCAGGTTTTACTTCGAATACCGCATTGATTAACTTATCTAATCTAATTTAAATGCGAATGTAGGGGTGGAGGGAGTAGGAGACGGTGAGTGAGGAACACCGACAAGAGGAAACCAGAGACGGAGGGTAAAACGGGGGTGGCTGTCTCGCTACCACTTTTCGTTCCGAGGACTGCAGGGGGATGAACCCTTGTGGTGTAACCATGTGATACTACATACAAAGAGAGGGATAGATAGAGACGAAGAGTGGGAACATTAAGCGCGATAGTGAGAGCCCGGGCAAAGAACGAGACAAAGAGAAAAATGGGGATTCGAGACGATGTAAGGGTGGAGTGTTCGAATCCGAGGCGAGAGTGAACGAGAAAAGGAAGACACATGGAATGTGTGTATAGAGGATGTTTCAAAGTTATATGTCAATATAGATGGATAATGGAGGAGAGCATCAATCAAGAGGAAATTTATTACTAATAGTTAATACATTCTCTAATATAGCAGCAACAACGTCGTTTATTGTAACGTCAAAAGTAAGTTTTATTAATTACAAGCTAATTATTTCGTTAACTTAATATGCAAGATATATAAGAAACTTTAACATATACAGATTTCGATTGCTTAACTATCAGAAATTTAATAAAGAATAGAACATGGATTTAATATCAAGTAATATGTGAAATAATCTATGTATAGTGAATCGCTCGTCATAAGATATCCAAAACTTACGTCTTCAAATTTTTTATAGAAAAAAAAAAAAGAAAATACAAAATTACAGTTATGAAAGAAAAGATACTCCTTTCATCATCCTCTATCAATTCTCTCTTCTAAAGCGCCCTAAATTCTGAAATAGCCTGTACATCAAAAGAGTGAGAAAAGGGAAGAAGACATCGGGAAAGGAAAGGGTAGGAGGTGGTAGGGAGAGCGGTTGCACGAGATAATGAGAGAACCGAGGGTGAAACAAAATGAAGCGATCTAGTATGGGCGGATCGTAGGAGCAGTAATACGAACAGGGTGTACCGTGTTGAGTAAGGCGAGTTAGGGCATACAAACCGCTGTGTAACGTATCAAATCGAGTGCTGAATCCCGGATTAAATCGGCGCCGGGTACGAAACACAGTAGGGTGAAAAGTGGGAGAAGGGGGAGGAGGAGAGAACGACACCCGTGGAACGCCGGCAAAGACAAGGAAATCCACGTAGATACAATTTTGACTAACGCTAACGTTCGCGTGAATGGGAGACACGAACGGGCCCGAGAATTGTTCCCGTTTAATTTTATTCGCTGTAAACGCCGTCGGAGGAAACATTGAACAAGAATATAATACGTTGAAAGTGAAATGTGTGAAAAGGATGGGTTTTGGATTTCTTCCATGAATATTTCGTGTTAATTTTTCATTGCTTGCAATGACTCGATTATCTTGTTTTATATTTATCATTTATCTATAATTAAATATAATTGACAGTTGTTGGTAAATTATAAATATTAAAGTATAAGTTATAGTCAATGTATGATGATTGTTGTATATCATCATGCTCTTTACACATGATATATTCTTATTGGAATAATTTGAATGATCGATATTTTACCATTCGTAACAAAACACATGATTGACAGTGCAATAATAACGGCGATTACGACAATATTGAAACACCGGGTGACTTTGTTACCGAACATAACTAGGGGATTTCCCCTCTGATCCTCGGACACCCTAACTGCCCTTAACTTACTGAATTAGTTTCGCAAATTGAAGAATTCTTTATTTTCATTCCGTCTTTTGCCACTCTGTAGTAAAATAAAGAATTTATTGTATGAATATTAGATTACAATAATATTATATAATACGTATTATAATATTAAAATATGAATTTTCAATAATTCTTTATAGATTGTTTTCGATAAACATTATATAATGAAATACAAATCTCTTCTATCTTTTACAAAACATAATTTTTTTCATTGAAAGAGATATCAAAATAATTTTAATATTTATTTAATAATTAATCTAAAATACTTTTCTAACTCAAAACGTAATTGTAACTCAAATGATAGTTCACTTTCATTTATTTTATCATCTAAGCAATTCTTTCAAAAAGAAATCTCTTGAGAAGATTCATGTCGTAAATAAGCTATATCCCATTACATCGGGCGCGTATTATAAATAAATTTGAGTTATATTAAATTATGTTAAAAAACAGAGTATATTAAAGACGACCCAATAAAAAGAAAAGAACATCGGTTTACATTTCTCTCTTTTAGCCCCCCCTCTCTAACATCGTTTACCGTCCCCCCTTCTCTATTTATCATCCGACTACTCATCTGCTGACTTGTTATTAAATTAATCCTTCGTTTAGTCAAATTGATGCATTGATATCATAGAGCACTCATAACTCATGGCACCCTTTCCGCCACGATTAGTACACGCACACAGCCGTTTTCACGCGCGACCCCTGATTCAACGAAGTGAGGGGGACTCTACTCTGCAATTCCCTATTTGCGCCGATGCAGACTCCACTATTTATTAACATCATTACTTATCATTTCAACTACTCGTGCATCACGATGACGTCACCGAGATAAATGCATCCTATTGGAGGACACACAGCTCAAGCTTTATTTAATGATTACCACTACTAGATGCTTCGATTAATGATTAATGAGAGATCTATGCGTTTCTTTCCGATCAGCGTACGGTCACGACAATATTAGTGACACTGGTTCAAGTGTCGCTTCGATCGCATATTATTAGATCATTTCAAATTTTAATTAGATTATAAAAAATTAAATGTTTCATATAATAGTTCGTTGAAATTAAAAATATACTGGAATGCTTAATGAAAAGCAATCTAATAAAAATGTTTCAAAAATATATCTCTTTTATTTTGCATATTACATACATGATTTTCGAATATTATTATCTCTATTTGAATATTCATAGTATGTGTTGCATTACTGGTTATCAATAAACTTTCAATTGCGCAAAAAAAGAAAAAGAAAATAATTAATTTTACAAAAAACAATAAAAAAAAAATAGATCAAATCTCTAATAACAAACGATTCGGAAGGATTTATCATCGAAAAGTTTGATTCAATCGATCATGAAATGACAGCAGGCAAATACTGTAATTGGTGGATATGCATAATTAGTATACGCGATAGAGACGTTGATGGCCGCGGAAGTTTTATTTTCTGTTTCTTCCTCGGAGCGTTTTCAATTTGAATACCGATTAATCTGACCGAATAATCTTACCGTATATTTCGTGCGGTCCTCCGATATTCGTTTGAGGACATTTTTTAAAACTAAACGTTTCACTTTATCGTGGCATGCAGCAATTAATAATAACACGCAATCGGGCGTATCTTTTATAACCTTTCGGAGTATAAATCGCGAAATTCTGGAATTATCAGGCAGCCGGAATGAAAGGCTATTTCCGTCGCACGGAATCACGGGCAATATTTTACGTGGGATTGGGGTTGAACGCGGACACATCGACGTTTGATATTTTTATGCAGTGGCGCCACCGCGGAGAGATTTACGAGGCAGATATGCGATCACAAAATGTCCGACACTAAATCAAACATGTTGCATCGGAAAACATCAGAAATTATTATTGGGACTTTTATGGGATCGACGGGAGTGAAAGGAACGTACAATGTAACTCGACGCGCCGTTTCATTGCGAGTATCTTTCAAAGAATCTATTGCAGAATAAATCGTGATATATTAGGCGTTTCGTTCTCTCGATTTTATATTCGACACAAGGAAATGTTGTCATTAGTTTAATAAACCATTTTATATTATATTAATATACATTTTATATTATATTAATATAATAAGTTAAATATTGCATTATACGAATATTAATATATTCGTATAATATAAGTAATAATAATAATTGAATTCTTATGATTGAAATTTTAATTAATTTGATTTTAATTTTATTGTCGCACTTAAGAATTTATTTATTATTATTATATCAATCATATCCATATATATATATATAAATTTTATCGTTACATTTTTTGGTAGAAAAAACTTGGCCATAAATCCGTAAATATCTTGTCAATACTCGTTAATCATTCTTAAATAAAAAAAAAAATAAGTTTTAGCTATTAATATTATTAAATTTGTGTATGTTTAATGCAAATAATTTATTAAAAAGTTATCATTTTATAAAATTACATATTATAAAATTTATATAAAATGGGACTTCACAATGTTCAATTTATTTATAGATATAAATAATTGTTAAATGAAATATATAATCTTTATATTCTATATGATTGTATATGATAATATATAATTATCATATGATAATATATAATAATATGATAATATATGATAATTATAATAATATATAATATATGATAATATATTATATAGTATATGATAATATATAATAATATATTAATTATATATATATGATAATATATATATGATAATATAACATTATATGATAATATATAGAATATAAAGATATGATATAGAATATATAATATATATTATTATATAAATTATAAATAATTAAAATACATTAAAGAAATTGTATAAAAATGTATTAAGGAGTTGATTCAATGAAACAAAATCTGCCGAAAATATTAGAGCTGTCATATTACTAATGAAGGAACACAAGTTTTTCTTCCATATCTTCTTTCTGCCGACCTTTTCATTCTTTATCCTTAGAAGAAATAAAGGCAGAGTCGTAACAGTGGATGATTAATATCCGGCTGACAGTTTGTGAAACGGACAGCCAATAAACGGGATAAAAATACTGGTGAAAAATAGCGTGCTCATTAGGGGTACAGTGACATCTGCGACTGCTGCTTCGAAAGTCTTCGAGAAGCACGGAAAAGGTTCTTGGATGAAGGGAACAAAGAAGACAGGTTTATTAAACTAATGGTGGATCATTTTAATATTCCAATGGAAGCGCATTGCATTCGCTGATTCATAAAACTTAATAACTTTTTTCTAGATATTATTATCTCTTCTTCAATTCTCACTAAACTTAATAATTTATGCAATTAGGGGAGGAATGTCAAATTGAATTAATTAAAGAATAAAATATTAAAAATTTATTTATTCTAATTTTATTTTCGTTATTTAATTTTATTTTTATTATAAATGTATCATAAATTTAA
Organism: Apis laboriosa; assembly: GCF_014066325.1. Classification (NCBI taxonomy): domain Eukaryota; kingdom Metazoa; phylum Arthropoda; class Insecta; order Hymenoptera; family Apidae; genus Apis; species Apis laboriosa. Next base: position 64,720 of record NW_025222908.1, read on the forward strand.
TTTTTTCTTTTCAAATTAATTTCAAGCATTATGATTTTTAAAAGAAATTTTCTACAATTCAATATATTAAATAGAATTTTTCTATTTTATAATAAATGTGATGAAATTATAATTTATAAAAAAGTATTCTATCTTATAAATGATTAATATTTAATATATAACAAAAAAAATTGTTTCAAGATTTTTAAAAAAATGATTTTATGAACTTTTTAATTATTTATTAACATTTTATTTCTATATTAATTTTAAGTTAAAAAGCAAAATTAGCTTTAGGTGGCGCCACAATGCTAAAGATTTATATCATGTATATATGAGCATTTCAAAGTAACAGTTAATTAATATTTGTTATTATATACTTATAAAATAAATAGATTAATTGTGTAGTAAAAGTTGATGTATTATTCACTGTATTTGTATTTTTCTTATTGAAAAAATGTCTGATGGTAAGTCGTTTATGATATTATATAAATATAACCTTAAATTTTTGTTATGTTTATACAGATTTTTAATTTAGATTTTTTAATCACAATTCCGTAATACATTATAGGTTCAGTTTCAATTTATTTGATTTACAGAAGAAGTGATACGCCGAAGATTACTTATAGATGGAGATGGTATCGGAGATGATCGTCGAATTAATATGCTTTTAAAATCATTCATAAAATGGGCAAATAGTCCAGACGCAGATAATACTTTACACGAAAGAATGTTATCTCAACTTGCTCAATGTGAATTTGCACAACGAAAATCTAGATTAGTCTCAAATATGAGTCAAGAAGAATTGAAAAGTTATGAACAGTTATCGAAAGAAATTGAAATTCAAATAGAAGAGGCTAAAAAAGATATTGAAAGGACAAAAGTAGAATTACAAGATGCAAAACGTGTTAGGAAAAATAGAATTGAATATGATGTATTGGCAAAAGTCATAAATGAGCAGCCAGATAGAGTAGAAACTAACCTAAAACTTGCTACATTACGTGAAGAATTAGGAAAGTTAAAAGTAAAAAAATTATATAATAACTTATAATAGAAAAATTATATTTATTTATTATTAAATTAAAATAATTATTTATTTTTAGGAGAAATCAGAACAATTAGAACACAAATTGGAAATGAGACGAAAACAATTTCATGTTTTAATATCTTCTATACATTCTTTGCAAGGAATGTTAGATGAATGTGATGAAGAAATAATGGATGTAAGTTTAGAAAATTATGAAGATGCAGATACATCTTCAAAGACTGAAGATCTTAAATAAAATTATTTTATAAAAAAAAGAAATTTTTAAATTTTATAAATGCTTTAATATGCTAAAATTTCTATTTTCATATTTTATGTAAAATTTTTTTTCCTTTGCATATAATATATCATATAATTTTACAAATATTAAATATAAGAAATATTTAATAATAAAATATTTTTAACTTAACAAAATGTTAAATAATATAAAAAATTTCCATCAATTACATACCATTTTGTTATCCAATTTTTAATTTTAATTTACTGGTTTTTGGAACATGTCTAATGGTTAAGGATAATCTAATCCCACGTTTTAACGTTTCTCCACCAAGAAATTTTTCTCCACATATATCCAAATTTTTTATCACAGATTTTGAAATAATATCTGTGTCTCTTTCTGCAATTGAATGCAAATAATTATGGTATAATTCTTCTTGAAGAATAAATAAACTTCGACGCTCTAATAAAAGACTGAACTCAAAATTAAGTTGATGTTGCTGAAATAAAATCTTGCAATTAGTTTATATTTGATTTTATAGTTTATAGTTTATAACTTTATAAATATTATTTCACCTCTATATTGTTAATTCGTTTATAAAAATCTAGAAGTGTGTGAGAGCCACAACTAATAGTTGTTACAATAGGATGAAATAATGGGCCATCCGAATGTGCCTAATAAGTATAAATTATAATGTTTTATAACTCTATATATATATAAATATATATTTTAATTTTTTTATTTTATAATTATACCATTATTCCTTGACCAGATAGATATTCATTAATTAAAACATGATTAGGTAATTTATTTTTTTCAAATATATTACAGGATGACACTTTATCAATATATTTTTGAAGCCACTGAAAACTTAGAGTTATTATAAAATATTTAGAAATTATTTATATTTTTAAAATATACAATATTAATTATTATAAAATACTTACAATCGGTATATCTTCTGCTATCATACCTTTTGGATGTGGAATACCACCCCAATTTTGCAATCTTCGATGACTTAACTGAGTCCATTTTGGTAAAGGAACACTATTTATACACTTCATTATTTCAACTTCTTCCTCTTGTGTAATAAAATTTGGAATATATATAGCTAAATTAGGTATCTATAAAAATTGAAAAACAACATTCTTAATGAAATTGAAACATAACCTTAAATAAATAAATTTCGTATTAAGACAAACCTCTGAAATCATATATTTACAAAATATATTTTTATGTTCTTCCATTTTTTAGTAAATAAAATAAAATACTGAATAAATTGTTTATAAAATGTATCTAACAATATTTTATTACTTATAAAAAAGTAAATATTTTTGAGCGCTAACTTTATACGTATTCAAATGTAATGTATATATTTGTAATAAATTTTATACATTATTTTGTATATAAACTAATTTTTTTCTGTTTTAAATAATATGCACAAATTTTATTATATCGATATTACATATTTATATGTGTGTAAGTAATCGAGAAGCTTTTGTTATAAAATTTTTAAAACTTCATACATATCAGATGTAAGAAAAACTTATTCTTTTTGTAGTAATAATTATAAGCATTTGATAATTAAGCTTTTTTTTAATTAATGTTGTATTCGATTGAATAATAAATTAGAAGTTTTTTTTTTTATAGAAATACGATATTTTATATCGCGTATAATTTTTAAAAATGTTATTCTGCTAAATATGTAAATCCAAACACCATTAATTGCTTAGAGATGCGTTTGCGTAAAATCAATTTTATGGAAGGAAATATCCTTCACGTAACTGTACGTAAACCACGATTCTTTAAATATACAGTAACATAAAATAATTTCTATTTCCATTATGTTAAATTTATCAAATTAAATAACAAAAATGGATAAGAATTGGGTAATAAATCAAATGGATAATAAGGAATTAAAACTTGTTCATCAGGTATGTTCTTTGGATTAATGTGTCGTAAAATAAATTATATTATTTATAAGTTTAATTATAAGTTTATATTGATAAAGGTGTATAATAAAATACTTATTATATTATATATTAAATATAATACTTATTATATTTAAATGTAAAAAAAATTTACAGTTCCTTATAGATCATAATTTCGATAATACTGCCGGTGCATTAATGGTAGAAGCAACAATAAAAGGTTTTAAATATTTTAAAAAAGATTTACAATCCGAGAGCGAGATTTATGAAAATTTGTGTAAAGAATTGATGATAAATTACAAAACAGGAAATTTGAAGACATTCTTTAAAGTATGATAAAAATATATTCTTTTAACAAAAAAATAAAAATATTATTTAAATGAAATATAATATATTAAAATTTTTCATTTTTAGTTATGGAACATAATAGTACCTAAAGATGCAAAACAAACAAAAGCTTATAAAATTTTAATGTTACATATATATGTATATTTTGCAATATTACCTAAACATATATTAAAATCACAATGGCATAAAGAAAATGGTATATATAGCAATATAAATATATAAATAAGTATAATCTCTGTATATTATTAATTTAAAATAATTTTCTTATTTCTGCAATAATTCAGATAAAATACAAATAAATATAAATAATTCTATGACATCACTTAATCCACAAGACTTTGAATATGAAGAGGTAATTTCAATCATTACTAATTTATCATTTTTTTTTAATTTTAACTTTAATATAAATATTATAAAAATAAGATTAATAAATAATTGAACAAAAAAATTGATAGTGATTGATTTAACATTAATAACATATAGAATTTTATGACTGAAGTTGAAAAGAATATGAATGATAGTATGGAAGAATTACGCAAATTTCTGAATACAATAGGTAAAGAATTAGAAAACATTACAGAATTAAGACCTTATTTTGCATTACCTTTTATGGAGGACCCATATGTAGAACCATTTCTTTCTAAAATATTTGAAAAAAGTTGGTCAGACAAATTGACAGAACATTTACAGCTTTTCCTCGAAAAGTGCAAACAACAAGTAAGTAAAATTTAAATTATTATAAAAATATAATTTTTTTAATAAGAATAATTGAAGATATATATATATATATATAATATTTTATAAAGATATATGCAATTTTAAGTTTTTTAGTGATCAAAAATATAGTGAAAATTCCAACAAATTTTCTTCAAATTCAATATCTCTAATAGAAGATTCCAAAAAAGATATAACTACAAAAAAAACAATTAGAAATATTAATGTACCAATCATACCAAATGATAGAAATATTCCGATATTTCTAGAAGATAATAAAGTTGAAGATCAATGCAATTTATATGATAATATAAAATTTAATCAAAAGTCAAAGTGAGACATATTTAATATTTTTCTAATATAATACTTTTGGTAATTTTTACTACATTCTTTATTTTTATTCTTTTTTTAGAAGTATACAGACTGTATCAATAAACTCTGAAGAAGAAATTTATTCATCACATTTTACAAAAAAAAATAAAAAATTAGTAGAGTGCACTCAAGAATTGGCTATAGCAAAATCTCAATTATCTAATGTTCATTGTAATTATGAAAAATTAAAAGTAAGATTCCATAAACTCCATACTGATTATCATAAATTGATGAGTATTGCAAGAGTATTAACAACAGCTTTAGAAGATTCAGTAAAAGGAATAGCAATTGATTTTCAAATTATGCTAGAAACTTGTATAAAAATTTTTCCAGATTTGTTTAATCAAAATATAAAAGACAGTTCACATGTAAGCAATAAGAATTTAATATATGTATATAATATTATATTAATTTTTGTATATAATTATATTAAATTTTTATTATATATTTTATTTATTTATATTATATTTTATAACTTCACAGTGTTCCTCGGAATTTTTATTAGATAAATCATCTAATTCGGAAATGAAACTTATTGAATATTCAAATTCGTACAATATGTTCATTCCTCCAAAATTATTAGATTTCAAAAAAATTAAGTTACATTTAATTAATGGAAGCATCAAAACAAAATTATTTCTTTTGCAAGCATTACGAAGGGTAAGACAAAAATATTAATAATTATTAAAATTTTAATACATTAGAAATTTCGATTTTTTAGAAAATAACATTTAGTCAACCTGGAGAAAGAGATGAAACGATGCACGAATATATAAGTAAAGATTTATTAGGACTTCATAGTCAAATCGCTAGTTACAAAGGCAAATCCATTCTGCCATATTTATTAACTCCACAAAACGTTATTATACCACATCCTCTACAGCAATCAATTACAAGATTATTGAACGCTTTAGCATCGTTCAGATGCGGCAGAGATTATTTATCATTTGATTCTACTGTTGTTGATATGGTATATTGATATATTAATTTTTATTTCATTAATAAAAAATTTCACAATTTTTTATTAATTTCAAAATTAATATTTTAGATATTTAAGTGTTTAAATAGTATTTCTGATAATAACATAGATACAATAACTTGTAATATGATAATTGCAATGCTACAAAAATTATCCTTACGCAAACAACAAAGAATTTATATGATAGAAAATGGATTAGTGGAATGGTTGATCCATCATTTACGTGATCAATGTCGTATTATGGATTCCTATCGATTAGAATACGCTACAGCTCTTTTGATGAATTTATCCTTACATCAAGCTGCTCAAGAAAGAGCATCAGCTATGGCATCTCTACTTATTTCAACTTTAATTGATTTGCTTTTAATGGATTATGTATCGGTATAATATATTTCTTATTATTTAAAATTATAATAATATATGTAATTATAATCATAATGTATATTTATTACCATATATTATACCAGACATTACCATATATTAATGGAGCGTTAAATAATTTTTTAACGAATTATGTAATTAATGAAGAAGCAAAAAAACTCAAATTTTCATCTGTAATAGAACAATTCAGTAAATATAAAACTGGTGAAATAAGGTAAAATATTTTTTTTATATAATGGAAGTTATAATACATTAAATAAAAATATTTATATAAAATAAAATTTAAATAAATAGGAAACATTTGGATTACATTCTGAAAATACATAGAGGTGAAATTACTATTAAAATGGAAGATGAAGAAATAGTAGATAATGATAATGTGAGTAATGATTTATAAACTATCTTAGTTGCTAAATAAAAAAAAAATAAAAACATTTACAGGAAGAAATTGATGTATTGGAAAATCAATTGGAAGAAAACGATCCAGTAAAAAATAATTATGGAGAATTATGTGGAGAATCATTATTAGAATCGTGTTATACAGTTTTACCAAAAATAATTAAAAAACCGGAAATAATTTCCAGTGCGCTATCATTTTTGCAATTCCAAGCAGAAACAATAGAATCTGCTGTGCATAATAATCAAATTAAAAATTTATGTTCTGAACATGAAGAAATTTTACAAAGGTATTACTATAGTATCTTGTTCTTAATTAATAAATTTAAATATATTTTTTATTTTATGAAAATTATAAAATTTTTTCATACATTTCAAGAAAATTGTTAAACGAAAAGTATGATGAGAAAAATAAAAATAATATTATAGTACTACAGAATTTTAAAAAAACAAAATCACATTCAAAATTGCATTCTCATGTAATTGAAATAAATTCTTCCCCTGTTGAGGTATTTATTTAGAAATTAATTATTAAAATTAAAAGATTTCAAATTAAAATTCATAACATTTTTTTAAGGATCTGCAAATTTATAAACAACAAGTAACAAATGAAAAATGGAATTCAAATACTGATAAAATGTTTTTAAAAGAGATTCATGACGAAAGTGCTTTATATCTCTATGAAAATCATACTTCAAAGTTTGTTATATATTATTTTTTTTAAATAAAAATAATATAACAAAATTTTTAAATTTATTTTTTATAGGGAAAGCAGTAAAACAACCATTGCATCTTCAATGCTTTTGGGAATTGAAAGTGAAGTTGAAACAACAGGTAAGAAGATTTTTAAAACGATTTTTTTATTGACTTTATCAAATATATATAAATAAATAAACTTAATATTCAATTAATTGTTTGAAATTTCTAAATTTCTAATAATCTTATGATATTTAATAAGTAAAATTTATTATAGGTACTATATTAAATATATTAGTGAAAGTTTTATAACTTTCTCTTAAACATATATTTAATCGTGATCTCAAGAAAAAAAATAATATTTAAAATATTATATTTATTATAGATATATATATAATTACATAAAATTTTATAAAATAATATATATTTAAAATCTATCATTTTATTATTATTTTAATATTTTTCAGTAATGGAGAAACTCAGCAGTATAGCATCACTGTAAGTCAAGATTTCGATCTTGCTTTCGATAAAATGCACGAAGTTAGTTTTATGCACCATTGTATATTTTTATAAAATTTAAACATTTTTATATATTATAAAATTTTGAATAAATTGCATTTTATGTACTGTCAACTTTTTTATCTAATCGATTATTCGAAATCAGAACTTTTTTTATAGGAATCCAGAAAATAGCATCAAAGTTACAGATAATAAAGTTTCATGGACACAAGAGAAAGAACTTGATGAGGAAGAAATATTTTTAGCTAAACCAAAAGTTACTCGAACTTCGACATAATTAAAATTAAATATTAAAAATGTAATAAAGAAAAAAAGAATGAATGTATTCATATCAATAATTTTATTTTAAACAACAAATAACGTTTAATTAATATTAAATATTTCATATAATAAATATATACAAAACACACGGCCATCACACACATTTAACTCATTAAAAAATTATTAGTAATAACCAGAATATGAACTAGCATGTCCTGGTACATAACTATTGCTTCGATATCTTCTTAATACAGGGCTATCAGCATAACTGTTACTACTATGTAAATTCGGTATAGATGAATACGCTATCGACGAAGTACTAGGATATGAATTCATGAAATTCGATTTACTTTTATGACCTCCGGCAATTTTGCCGAGATACAAAGATCCAAAATAATTATTTGGTCTGCCTTCTTTAATTGTAGACAATTTTCCATTACCTTTACCGTGATTACCAAATAAATAATCAATATCTTGTTCCTTGGAAAAATAGTTTAAACCATTGGAAATATAATCACCTAAATATTTATTATATTTATTTAATTTTCCACCGCTATTTCCACGAATATTGCCGAAAGGATTATTTCCAGGATTAGATAAAATCATTGAAGAACCGTAATCACGTCCCATGTTTCCATGACTTCCTCGCACATAACGAGTTTCAGGATGAAAGGAATATACATCATTCATAAATTTGTTGCTTCCTCCTATATTAAGTGTACTATCTTTATGTTTTCCATATGAATAATCATTATTAGGACTATTAAATAGATTAGAAACTTCTCTGTTGTAGATTTGATCAGCACCATCCGTGAATCCTGCATCATTAGATGCGTGATTCCTAAAAGAGTCGCCAGAGTACTCTTCTCGGAAAGAAGAATTCTCTGTACCTAGTTCAGGATAATTTCCCGCGCTAGTAGCACCAGTTAAATTATCGGAAAATTTCATATAAGAGAGATTCTTGTGTTTGTTAATAGAGAACTGATTGAAATCAGATCCGGCTTGATCATTGCCATGGGTATAAGTTTTGAAGGTAGAATCTCCATTGCTGTTGCTACTTGTGTAACTACCAAAACTGGATTGAGCAGCATTATTTGCAAAATAGGAATTCGAAGCAAGATTTTCACGATTACCAGTATTAGAGTAAGTAGAAAAGTCAGTATTATGGGAACTAGGTGAAAATCCGTTATAAGAATTGCTTGTTAAACTTTCTTCGAAATTTCCTTGACTCCTGCTGTTAGTCAATAAATGTCCACTATTTCCTCCACCGTAAAAATCCATGTTTTCTCTATGACCTTCTTTGTCAGTCATATAAGCACCGTTGTTGATGATGTTGCTATTATACTCGAAACCATTGCTTTCTCCTATAATGGGATAGCCTATAAATTCGTGAAATAAAAAAAGATTTTGTTTATCATAATGTCAAAAAATATTTATTTAAATTAAAATTTCATAAAAGCAATTAAAATTAATAATAAAGAATACTTAATTAATTTTTTATAATATTAATATCTTAATATTGTAAGTATAATTTAAATATTTATTGTCTTAAAAATCCTATAGCAATTTAATACAGATATAAGAAATTTATTTTCATAACATATAACATATAAAAAAATGCAAGTAATATACATACTATTAATTGCTGTTGCTGGTTCCGCATGGACCAGTACGATGCAACTAAGAATTACTACACTCTAAAAGTAGAATAGTTTATAATATAAATTAATAATCATCAATAACAAATAACAATGCGGATATATATTTTCAATATATAAATATATTTTGTAATAAATAATATAAAGTTTTTTCGATCAAATTGAAATTCAAATATCACAATTTCATAAAAATTATTTTTCAGATTGTTCAATACTCACGAGCGAAATAATATTCGCCATGACAAAAGGGAGATAAGTTGCTAAAAGAAGTCACACTATTTTAATAAGCTCAAACCAAGTTTCTTATAACAAATTGAAACTACACACATACTGATATGCGAATCGATTCCTTACCATTTTATACTCTTAGAAATCCCTCCTCGCTCACAAAAAGGTAAAAGCGATCTTGATGTGCACATACTGATAGGACATTGGTTGGTACTCGACCATACAGAGCAGGGAGAAAGAGTCAACCTGATTTAACTCTTCACTTTTACGGGGAAAGCAATGGGTCAGTCCGCGTGCAACTGACTATTCAGTGAACTATGAAGAGCATGACCTACCTAACATAATTAGACTTTTTAATTCATATAAAAAACTATCCTTTTTCTTGAACTTCGGCTTTGCTTCAAATAATAACTTTATATTTTTATGTCCATTTATAGATCTCATTAGTTTTTATATGGAAAATAGATATAATAAAAAAACTGCACAAAATGAAATAATATAATTTTATTTGATAATAATTTGAATGAAGAATTAGAAAGAGAAGTATAATGAAGAATTCAATTTTTAATATAATTTATATTGGATTATAATAAAATAATATATTTTTAAAAAGTAAATTTTTTAATGAATATAATATATATATATATATATATATATATCAACAATTCATAAAAATGAAATTATAATAATTTGATCTCAATATTTTTTTTAAGGTTTATAAAAAATTGAAACTATACACATATTTATAAAAAAAAGAGATTTACTAGAAAAATATATAAATACATTACATTATACAAATATATTGTACGTAAGTATTTGCATAAAAAGTATAATTTAATTAATGTTACTATTAATGGATTTAGTTCGCATATGATTATAGTCTTCGTGTTTTTAACTTCAATTAGTTGATCGAAAGTTTCCCATGCAACCGGTATATTGCAAGCTTTCGTAAAAATATTGCCCTGATTTCTATGCATTATCATTGCCAAGGTTAAGATATTTGTTACGGTGGGTGGATAACTTTTCTCCAATGAGAAAGGAAACCGCATTATGTCTTTGCATTATAATCATCATTTTAATCAATGATAAATTATTTTCATAATATTAATATCTGATTATTATGTAAAATAATCAGATATATAAATATATGCATTACTTATCCTATATCTTTTTTCCGCAAATATTTATCTTAAAAATAAAATGATTAATAATAGAAATTATATATCATTTCTTATTAAAAAAGTATTACTAAAAAATTTAAGAAATTTGATCAAATCTAAATACTCAAATTAACAAACTATTTAAATTATATTATAATTATATTTTTTAATTCTTGTTTTTTTTTATTCTTTTTTATATCTTCATATTTTTTAAAATAAAACATAAATATTTCGACGTGTGTATAATAAATAACATATAAAATAATATCTAAAAACATAAAGTTGAATAATCGTTGCGTAAAATTATTATAATGATAGTTATTAAATTGTTCACACGCGATAAAAGAAAAATAAAATAAATCTTATCTTAAAACCTGCTTTCACATTAAAGTCATAAATAATATTCACAAATACTTTTTTCAAAATTCGTAAACATCGGAATGAACATTTTGCTCAATTTACATCTCGCATAAAAGAAGTATGATTTTTGAATATCAATAATCTTTCATACAAAAGAAATTTTTCGTGATGTTTGATGTTACCATGAATGTTGCTCGATAAATTATAAAATAATAAGATTGTATGTTCCTTAAAGTTTCAGAATTAGATAGAAAACAAGTCACATTAAAAATGATATAAATTATTTTAATCTTATTTTAATAATAAGAGAATGATCCTCTCACTACAATTGATTATTATGCAAACTCGCTTTGCAAATGGACTTTCTCTAATACGAAAATAATTTGCATCAATTACCAACATTGTATGATAGTAATTGATAATGAAATGTTTATAATAATTGAAATAATTTAAAATGTAATTTTTAAATACTTATTAAAAATAATAATTATTAAAATTGAAATAAAAAGAATTATTTATCATAATTTAAATAATATACTCTTTATCGGATCGAGTATGTAATATCCATATCCGGATATTTTACGAAAGTAATCCAACATTTTATCAATATTTTAACTTATTCTATTAAAATCTAATGATATATTGATGTTAATAAAGAGAAAAATATGTTTTTCTAATATATTTTGTATTTCTAATTTGAATAAAAGTCTTGAAGCGAATAATTTTTAATATCTTTTAATATTATAAATTTAATTAAAAAAATTTATACAATATTTCATCTTTATTACTAAATATCAAAAAAAAAAATTATGATAAATTTTTAGATAAAAGATGATCCAAAAGATATAAGATAGCAATATGTAGATCAAAATAAATCAATCGTATGCTACTTTCTGACATGAAAACCAGAATGACATTGCTACATCCTTGTTATTATCTTTTGCAATGCTTTCTACTTTCTGCGTATTCGAGCGTATTCATTTGAAACGTACGTCGACCATGTGCATCGATCAACTTAATTCCAAAATGTTAATGACAATGACCTAGGACACTATTAATGTCGTGAATCACAAGTAAAACATATTGTTCCATTTATTACAAAAGATTTGACATTAAATTTTATTTTTTATTTTTTTCTTAACGAAATTTATATTTTATATGAAAAAAATAATTTTGGAAATGCTATAAAAAAAAAAGTGAAAGTAGTAGATTATATTCTGTCTTCAATCTTAGTATATGCTTTTTTTTTCAAATTAAATTGTAACTGTAACAAATAAGCGTCCTGATGACATAGTTTTCTATTCTCTGCGAAAAAAGACATCTCTAGGTCGAGATACAAATTGTTGTTTTCTAAGAAACTATTAAATAGCTATGGTAAGAAATGGTAAAAGTTGTATACGCGTAACAATGCTAGGCATTAGTACAACGTGAAGAAAGTAAAATGAAAATGGAAAGTAGACGATAAACTAATTCCAAATAGATACTTCTTTGATGTTGTCACATGTCGAACATAATGTCTTTGATGAACTGCATGAAACAGGCATGTATCGTATTGCATACTTATTATATATAGTTAGTCGGTAATTTTAAAACTAATGTCAAGAAAAGTTGAAATCAAATAAAAAATAAGACTTGAATGAAAAGAATATAATATATTTGTGATAAACAAAGAATAAGATACGAACAGGTGTGTTACACTTTCGAAGCCAGAAAGATTTTTGATGCGAAAGTAGTAAAGGTATGTAGTACTGGTATTATAATCATAATTTTATATTTTTTTATATGTTTAGTATATTATGATAACAAATCACTAATAATAATTAGATATTTTAGATGTTTTATATGATTTCATTTTAACGACATTATTTCATGAAAAAAATTGCATTTTCTCGTTTTGCCGCGATCAAAATTGAATCTATGCCAATAAAATTATATGCTGCGCATGCGCATGATTTCTTGAAACAGCGCCAATTAAAGAGAAGTTCGATCTCATGCATGGCATTTTACTTGTGTAAGCGAAGTTGATTGAATGAGAATGTAACAAATTATATTTTTGCGATGAGATCATACAGAAAACATAACCAAAACCATCAATTAGGAAATCCAAATCCGATTGTACATTTTCAATTTGTTATTATTAAGTGTAATTGTTTTATCAATTGCATTATTAAACAATAAAGCAAAATTATCTTGAGATCAAAGCAACAACTATGTCTTTTAGTGAGTAAACTGACAAGATGATAAATGTCAACACGTGGACTTTGTATGATGTGCTTTGTGATTATAAAAAATTCAATCAAAATAGGTTAAATAATATATAAATTATAATATTATATAATATATGAAAAAATTATGCTTTGTGACATTGTGAAAAATAATTTAATAAAATATTTTACGTAGTGTAGTGTGATTATTTTAAGAAATCGATCTTTTTTTTAGTTAGGATTATTACACCTGATAGTTCAGAATATCGTTATTTTCCCATCACAAAATCTCGTCTTAGGCTATGTGTACAAGCTGCTCATGATGCAAGAATTTCTTTACGTACCCATTTAGGTGGAGACTCAAATGTATATGAAGTATGTTTATATTTTGTTGAAAATAAATATTAATGTTAAAAATCATACATATGTATAATTATATTGTATTTATTATATTCATAGATTATTATTGGAGGATGGGGAAACACAATGTCAGCTATAAAAAGGAATAACCAAGAACAAGATGTGGCAGAAGCAGAAACACAAAACATATTAGGTGCTCATCATATGTGCAATATTTGGATTCAGTAAGAAAAATTATAAAGCTTATTTAATTATTAAAAATTTAATTTTAATTAAATGATAAGAAAATTACAATAATATGATGTTTTTAGATGGTTTTGTGATGGAACAGTAAATGTTGGGCATTTAAATGGTGAAGTTTTTTTATCGTATAAAGATAGAAATCCATTTGTTATAAATTATATAGGAGTAAGCACTGCTTGGGGTGCAACTGGTGAATTTTTGATAGAAGGTATATATTAAATTTTCAAAATGATATTTTGATATTCAATAAATATGTCATTCTTCATTTTCATTTTAGAATCACCATGTACATCCATAGTTGTCAGACAACAATTGATAGAAACTTCTCATTTTTGGGTAGATTATAATGAATCATCTGGTATTCCTCAAAATGCTGTAATGGCCTCAGAAGATGGTTTATACATAGGTCGTACTCATCACAGAGATTCACTCACACCTGGTGGTATTAGGAATAATGTGTGTACAATTGCATGGGGTGGAGCTTCTCATGATAAAAAAGATTTTCAAATATTATGTGGTAGAGATGTGAATTGGGTAAAATCATGGGAAGGCAGTGTTCCTTTATATGCTCTTCCTGCTGGTGAATCCGAAGACGATTATGCCCTTTTTATAGGCAGAGTTTTACATGAAGGCATATATCATATAGGAAAAATACAACCAAACCATCAAGTATGTTATATACCTGTGGACGGGCATGAAGAACCTTATATTGATTATGAAACATTGGTCATTTGTGATTATTATGCCGCGGAATATATTGGTAGATAAGATGTTTTTCTTCTGAGAAAATATTTATTTTTCATGTGAGATGCAAAGTATTTTTTTATGTCATATATATGTATTTATACAATTGCAATTAATTTAACAAAGATAATGTATAAATTTAAAAGATAATTATAATAGTATTATAAAGGTATTGAATAATCATACATATATCTTGACATTTATTTTATGAAAATCTAGTTTTGTACATCTACAAATTTGTACATTTATCGTATAAATATCTATAGCAGATTTTTATTGTAAGCTTCCATTAAATTATTTTAATAAATGACTGTTTTCACAAATAACAGTATACTATTATAAAAAAAAAAATTTATTTAATAATTGTACATTTAATATTAATGAAAGTAATATGTAACATAATGTAACATAAAAAATAATATTTAATAAAGAAATTTATTTATAATGATAAAATTTAAAAAATATGTATATTTTGTTAAAAATTAAATTTAATAGTATTATAATATAATAGTTATTCTTTATAATCTATATTCTTTATATTCTAATATAATATAATAGTTATTTTTTTAAAATTTGTATATATATTTGTATATTATATGTAATTACTTTTTAAATTTTTTAAATTTATTGAAATTATTGAAATTATTTATTGAAATTTATTGAAATTTTTTTAATTTTACATTATTTTAAATTATTATGTAAATTATATAAATTGTGATAATAAGTATTTAATTTCAAAAGATAACATTTTATATACATTGACTAACAAAAATATTTAAATATTAATAACTTCAATTTTTATATTTTACATCCACAATAAACATATATAAATCAATAAAAATGTTATTTTATCACAGGTTATCATTTAAATATTTAAAAAAAATATCAAATGAAAATGAATTTTTGTTATAAAAATATTCAAATATTTAATAAATTCAAGTTATAAAATAATAATAACAACAATTAAAATAATAATTTTTATAAAAGTTAAGCATTATATTTTTTTTATATTTTCTTGGTTTTAAACTATTTTAAGTAGCCTAAAATTTTAAAAATTATTTTTTGTTAATAATACACTCTACACTTTTTTTCTTATTTTAAATTTATCATTTTTCTCTAATGTATATTATTTTTAATTTATTTAATGATTTTGATTTATGTATTATTATATTTAATATTATATTTAATATAATATTATATTTAATATTTTATAAAAAAATATTTATGAAATTCGTTATCTTAGTTGTTAATAATAATTTAAAATTGTAATCTGTAATCATTTATATCTAATATTCTTACAAAATAAAAGTTTTTTATTTATTTTATAATATTTAGATAATAAATAGATTTTTAATTTCTTAGGATACCCACATACAATATTATAAACACTTAATATTAGCACAGATAAAATACAGAATAAATTTAATCTAATATTTAATGGAATTTGATATAACTTCTACGATTTAGAACGAAAATACTTATATATATATATATATTATAAAAATTAATAAAATCAAAATTTTAAAAATAATTTTTTTAATATATCTTTTTATAAATATATCCATGAATTATATATATTGAGTTATATTTATAAATTTTTTATATAAATATAGAAAATATATATTATACATATATACTTTTAATTTAAAAATTAAATCCAATATATTTTGTTAAAATTTTTAATTAATAGATTAAATAAAGAAAACAAATTAATATAATTAATTAGATATATTATTTTTTAAGCATAAATTTTGTAGAATAAG
Organism: Apis laboriosa; assembly: GCF_014066325.1. Taxonomy (NCBI): domain Eukaryota; kingdom Metazoa; phylum Arthropoda; class Insecta; order Hymenoptera; family Apidae; genus Apis; species Apis laboriosa. The sequence goes on from NW_025222908.1 coordinate 81,275, forward strand.
TATAAATATATATTGTGTAAATATAATAAATAAGGAGAGCAAATACTAGAAGAAATAGTGTAAAAATTAATCGACTATCATCTCTTAAATGTATATAGAAAGATATTTTTAGTATTTAAAATATAGTAATTATTATATCTCTATTAAATTCAAGTAAAAAAAATAAGTGATTATTATACTAATATTATATTGATAATTTGAATAAAACTTAAAGTTTTTTTCTTTTTTTTCTACAAAAACAAAATATAAAATTTTTAAAAAAATATTTGCTAAAAATTGTATATCTTAAATTAGTTATTCGTATTTTACATTATTATTTTATGAATTTTAAAATATATTTATCTGTTCTGCGTATCTAATAATTTTAATAATTTGATAATATAATTTTAATAATACAAATTTGTTTTAATTAAAATATTATTTTTTATTTTGTTTATTAATATATATATACACACACACACACACACACACACACACACACACTTAATATATATACTTATCTACTTAAGATACAAACATAATAAACTATGATTTTTCTTTCTTTAATTTAAATTTAAAATATGCTAGGAACAATTTTTGTTGTAATATTAGAAAATTAATAATACAAAGTTTCGCCATCTATTTATATGATATTTTGATCTTAAAATCTAAATCTAGTATGCATTCTATGTATTTTTTTAAATCACAGTATTATTTTTTTTATATTGCTGATACACAAATAATATAACGTTCTCGTAATATAAAATTTTCGAATGTTTATTATTATATGTATCAACTACATTTTGATTAACAATACTATTTTGTGTTAAATAACAGTTATTTTATTAAAATTGATTGAAAATGTTCAATCAAAGTGGAGGATTACAAACTGGCACATCATCTACTTCTAATCCAATGCAAGATTTTGAGGTTGTCTCTCCTCCTGATGATTCTGTTTCCAGTCTCGCATTTAGTCCTGCTTCTATTCCACAAAATTTTCTTGTTGCTGGTTCTTGGGATTGCAATGTTCGTTGCTGGGAAGTTGAACAATCCGGCAAAACAGTTCCTAAATCGATGCAATCCATGGCAGCCCCAGTTCTCGATGTTTGTTGGAGCGATGTAAGATAATCAAATTTAGAATAATATTTTTAGAATGATTTTGTAGATTAATTAATTTTAAATTAATTTTATATAAAATAGGATGGAACAAAAGTATTCATGGCATCTTGTGATAAAACTGCAAAATGTTGGGACTTAGCTTCAAACCAGGCTATTCAAGTTGCAGCACATGATGCACCTATTAAAACTTGTCATTGGATTAAAGCAAGTACATATTCGTGTCTTATGACAGGTTCTTGGGATAAAACATTAAGAGTAAGTTTTTTATTTATATTATTGATAATTTATGTGATTTATATAATAACGAAATATTTTAGTTTTGGGATCTACGAAGTCCTAAGCCAGCAATGACTATAAATTTAATTGAAAGATGTTACTGTGCAGATGTTGTAAGTACAATTTTTATTTTTAATAGTAATTTTTTGAAGATTGTAATATTTAAAAATTATTATAGGACTATCCAATGGCAGTAGTAGGAACTGCTGGACGTGGATTAATAGTTTATCAGTTGGAAGGTAGTCCTCGAGAATATAAGACAGTAGAATTAAGTCTAAAATATCAGTATCGATGTGTTGCAATTTTTAAAGATAAAAAAAAAGTTCCCACTGGTTTTGCAATTGGTAGTACAGAAGGTCGTGTAGCAATACATCATCTGAATTTAAGTTCAAAAGAAAATTTTACTTTTAAATGTCACAGAACAAATGGAACTCCTAATGGATATCAAGATATTTATGCAGTGAATATTAAATTAATCAATTACTTTACAATTTTTTTTAAATATTCATTTGAATAATCAAATATTTTTTCTTTAAATATTCTTATAGGTAAATGATATTGCATTTCATCCAGTTCATGGTACTGTTGCAACTGTTGGAGGTGATGGTACATTTGGATTTTGGGACAAAGATGCAAGAACTAAATTAAAATCTTCAGAACCTATGGAGCAACCAATTACTCGGTGTTGCTTTAATCACAATGGGCAAATATTTGCATATGCAGTATCATATGATTGGTCAAAAGTAATTATTAATATTTTTGTACAATTAAATCTTACATAATAGATTAATGTTGTTTTGTTATTTTATATATAAAATGAAAATATTTATTTTATTCCAGGGCCATGAATATTATAATCCAGCTAAAAAAAATTCCATATTCCTTAGACCATGTTTTGAAGAACTAAAACCTAAAGCGTCACCGTAAGACCAGAGGAACACCATATAATCAGGCTAAGAATTCTGAATTCTGTGATGTGTTTTAAGATAATAGGTTTTATAATTACAGAATATACTGTTTACATTAATAAATTATAGCTTTCCTATCTTTTTTTTTAGTTATACAAGTTTTCCAATATTATTTCATTATAATACATTGTAAATAGCTTCGATATACAATACAATTGTAGTTTACATTTTTCATCATATATATATTTGACTATTTCTCACACAAGCTCATTGTACAAAGATGTATATACATGCAAGAAGAGTCTTGTTCTTTTTTCACAAGTATAGAAATGTAAAAAAATAATTCCGATAAAAATTCTTACAATATTTTGAAACTGACGTGAAAATTAAACTATTTTTTCATTTAGTGCTTTTAAATAAAATGCTAAAATAAATATAAATTCAATTTTATTGTTTAAATTATTATTATTAATTTAAAAAAAATTCATTTAAAAATTAAAAATTGAATAAAATAAAAATTACTAGTTTCAAATATATCATAATTAAGTGCTGATATTTATAATAATTACAAAAAATGTGAAATTTATAATTTAATAAATAAATTTATAATTTTCTATTTTACAAAGGAAAAAATGTTCAAATAAGAAATACTTTAAAAGAGAAACATCTTTTTCAATGTTAAATTTTTCATTCTAGTTAACTTTTTTAAATAACGTGACTCTTACGGTAACTTTATATTTCATATATGTATGTATATGTATGTATATATATGATATATATATATACATACATATATATATATACATATTGATTTAACGTTTACTAAAATGCTATACTACCAAGGTGTCTTCGTGTAATTAAAAAAAAAAGAGAGAGAGACGCAATCGTTTTATAAGAAATACAACATTTAGTTTATTTTGCGAATTCCTAAGCAATAACTCCCTAACAATATCGCGAAAAAGAGTCCGATGGATCTATGCTTTTTTCAACGTATATTGTCCTATTCGATGTGTTTACAAAAATTAACATCTGTTCGATTATGAAAATCTCATTATACGTTTCCTCCAGAGAAGAAGCATTTAGGTTGAAATAAAGGAAGTTCAAGGATATTCAAAGATTGGAGAGTTGGCGAATTGGACGTGATTTTGCGCTATATCCAGAGGAAAAAAAGAAAAAGGAAAAAAAACATTACATGACTTCCTTTTTAACATCACATTTCTCAAATGATTAATATTAAAACGATATTAATTAATGATTATTACTATCGATTAAGAATAATATAATTATTAATACTAATAGTGTACAACCATACGTTATTCTTTTTTCTTGCGGGCGTTAAGGATATAACATCGTGAAATGTTTTTCTCATATTTAGGCTCATGTCTAATCGGTTTCTTGAATAATATTACTCTGTTTCACATTCGTTCATTTTACATACACACCCATTCACGCTCTTACATACAACACGTTTCTTTTTCTTTTTTTTCTGATCTCATGTTCAGATCCATGTATTCTAAATTTCTGGCAGCTTTCTTTCACGCATAATAAGGAAATAAACACATACTCGGAATACAGGCACACTTCTCTATAACTTTTCCATTTGCCTTCTCGACATGGCAACAACTCGTTTCCGATTTCTTTCCTACCCCATATCTGAATCTGTTCAAGAGTAGAGCGGTTTTGAATCGCAATTATATTACATTTATTTCAGCCCGCTGCATTCTCTCTTATTTTTCTTTTTTTCCAATGATGAATTACATTGAATTCTTATTTATTATCTCTTAATTGTTAAGATCCTTAACTAAAGTGTCTGATTTTTTTAAGTCTTCCTTCCATCAGGAATTATTTATCTTTAAGCTCTGCATCTCCTCATTTTTTTTAAAGATCGTTCAACAAAATAAACTCTAGCGACGAGACATCGGTAATTACATCGTTAATTTTACGTATATACATACGCCTTTAGTTTTAATATGTATATATAGCGAAGTAAAAAGTTTATATACTAAATCTTGAGCGAAGATCAATCGGTACTTTTACATTTGTTTTATCAATATTTTAATCATTTTTCCCTTTGTTATTTTTGGTTGTTTTTTATATCTCATTTCTCTTTTCTTTTTTGTCTTCGCTCTTCGATTTTCATGCAAAATCACGCAAAATTTGCTCAACTTTGCAGAAATTTAGGCGAAACCGAATCCTTCACTGCATTCGTGGATCGCTTTTAATAAATTCGTGCGAAGCTTATCGTATGTTTCATAAACTGGTAGATCTAGCTGATTGAAACTAGAAACGAATTTTATAAGTTAAATTTAAATTCTAAAAAATTTAGAATGAAATAATATATATTTACCATGTATGTGCTGACGGAAGTCTATCTGTCGATCTATCTTCACGATGAATTTGGAACTTTTGTATACCATTCATTCCTTCTAAAGCAGCGAAACCTTGAAGTGGCACTTTTGAAGTTCCAGTAACAAATTGCAAAAATTTAGCCCTATCTGCTTGATCGAAACCTCGTAATGCTCTCCAGAACCATTGAATCTAAATATAAAATAAATAATATTTGTTATTAATAAATTCAAATTCAAATTTAAAAATATTATTAAATAAAATAATATCTTGCTATATACTTGTAAAGAATTTGCATTATATTTATGATATTCAGTATTAGCTTTAAGATCCTCAATATCTACATTGGGTAAGCCACTAATTAACAATTCAAGTTCTTGTTCATTGAATATAGAGATCAGTCGTTTGGGAATAATATCATAAAAACCTTCTAGGAACGCATTTAATCTGTAAACAAATAAAAAAAAACATTATATTTTATAAATCTATAAGAAAATTAATTATTTTATAAATCTATAAGAAAATTAAGATATTAAAATTAATCTTTATTTTATTTACTGTTTACGAATTGCTCCAGTCATTTTCATTTGACATACGAGCCGAATATATTCTAATTTTGTTTCCTCAGTAACAATGATATTACGTCCATTTGGTATTAAGTCACGCACATCATTTACACCAAATTCGTTTACCTAGAAAATCAATTAAAAAATCACAATATACAATAAAAAAAAATGAATATATAAATAAAAATTAAAAATTCTATTAATCTATTAATTTACCTCTGTAGAGAAAGTTAATTCATATCCAAGATCAGCAATATTATGCTCTGTGAGATATACAAGTCCTTTGTAAAAACTATAATCCTCACTTTCCATGTCTGTATGTTTCACAAGTATTCCCAAAATGTGTTTATAAAAACTACGCGTGAAGTAACATTCTAATAATTTGTTGTCATAAATTGCTTTAGCTGTGATAACAATTATTAATATTAATTATTTTTGTTTTTTTGTATATCATTAAAAATATAAAATAAAAAACTTACCTATAACTCGACCGACAAATTTATAATAACATAAGTGATTAGGATTACAATGCGAAGAGGAGTTTATCATATATGTAACTCGATCGCCAGGACTTACAGTAAACAGTGCGTACATAGGATTAAAAATTTCTCTGGAAATAATAACATACCACTCTCTAAGTAATCCTCCAGCATCTTGCCCTTCTTCACCTAAAATTATTTTAAAATAGAATAAAACAAAATAGACTTCATATCTTAACATATTTTTTAATGATCATTGCATATTATGTACCTTCAAAAACAATATAAAAACGATTTTTCCATTCATCAGCATTACGCCTATGAAGTTCTCGAAATGAATCTTCAAATACATTATTCCTACGAACATGTACTGCCAATTCTTCTCTTCGAATACCTTCATCCATTCGTTCTAATTCTGTTCGGAAATATCGTCTTTTTACGTCAAAATCAAGAACTCTTGTGTGATCCACTAACACAGAGAATGGTCCATCTGCTAAATGTGTGGTTGTTTGACGAAGAATTTGATTTAAAACAGTTCTGTGCGTTTCTGTAATATGTAAAACGTAATAAATATGAATTTATACGTTTGAATATTATATAATATTCTATTAAATGTATGTATGATGTTATGTATGATATTTTGATATTTTAATATAATAATGTACCTGCAAATTTAAGGAACTTGAGTTGGTCCGGTGGTAACGTCTTCTGTGGTGTAGGTTGTATATCCCAAGAAGTATTAATAGTAGCTTCTGATTGGGATGTTCCTTCATTATCTGAGTAAATTGGTGAAACAGGTGTTAGATCAGGAACTACTTCGCGATTTTCCGTACTTGTACTTAGATGACGATCACGAGAAGTACTCGATGATGAATGTACTAGGAAAAATGCTTCTACCGCAGGCTATAAAATATAATTCATCATGTGCAATTGGCTAATAAGAAATTAAATGAAAATATAAAATTTATAATATTTACTTGCAATACTAAAACTGCATGTTGATCTGGAGTATATTCCAATTCTAATAAACAAGCACTGAGTGTTTCCCACAGATGATCTAGTACTAAACTTTCACTTAATAATGGAAGCTTGTCTTCACCTATAAATTGTAAATTACAAATATTATTTAATAACTATGAAAATTAAACAATGTTTATAAAAATATAAAGCTTTAAATTACCTGATTCTGAAGCTTGGTTAGTATTTTCAGTGTCTACAGAACTTTCGGAACTTTGAGTGGCTGAAAAAAAATATTATAATTTATTTTATTTTCTGTTTTATATTAATATTTCAGTGACAGAAATAATGAAATATTAAACATACATGTTTTTTTATTATTTGCTAAACGTACAGCTTCCCTTATTTGTACAATCACTTTAAGTATTCTTAAGAAGAATGCCTGACTAGAAGTTTTGCTAACAAGGGCAGCCATCGATGGTAATTGAAGATCGCTGCCGGCTTTAACTTTACTTGGTGCAGTAATAACTACACTCTCGTTGGTAAATCTATAATAAATTATTATATTGATGTATAAAAAAAAAAAAAAAAAAAAAATAAAAAAAATAAAAAAACATGAAAAAGATAGTATTTGTGTATTTGTATATAATTCAAAAAGCATACCTATCTAAAAGAACCCAACGAGAACCTCCAGTACTAGTTGATGGTTGCTCTTCGATAGAATTTCGTCTAAGTTCACGATTCAAAACTTTTAACTCCATTAATAAATCTTTAATGTGTTCACAAACAACATTAGCCAATTCCATGGCACCTTCTAAGAGTAATTTTAATATCTGTAAAAATTATTTTATCAAATTAATAATTTTTTAAATTTTTTAAATATATAAATATTAAATGTATATAAATAGAACTTAAGCAATTACCAATTGTCTAGTAGGATCAGGACAATGAGATAAATTAAGCAACAAAGCTGTTGCATCTTCAAGTCCTTCTTCAGAGCAACTCTTACTCGTCAATACTTGCACAGCCAATTTAAGATGTTCTTCTGGTGCAGCAATGCTTTGTTCTTTATTCACATCTGTTCTTTTATTCTTATTTCCTTCTTGTCTACGATACGGATTCACTTCCGTTAATCCGATTGAAATTAAAGACAACAATTTCAACACTTTGTCCGTTAATTGACTGCTACGTTTAATAACCGACCAATTTAGCATTGAAATTAATTGACCGAAAGCGGATGACTCAAAAGTTGTGATATTATGTTCCGTATCATTTCCTAAATTTGAATTTGAGTGTGATCTAGCAACTGATTTTCCTTTTTTCGAAGCACATGAATCAAGTTTCAATAACATATCCCAAAAATCAGGTTGATCACTTTTTCCTGGTTTTGATGTGGATTTACTTTTCGAACCGACTTCTTCTTTGTTACTTGAATCTTTTTCTTTATTATTTTCTTTTTCATCTGATTCTTTAGACTTGATTGGTACAAAGTAACCAGGAAAGCCTTTAGCCAATGATATTAATAACTCTAATGTATGCCTACAAAAAATGCAGTTAAATTAATTAAATTATTTAAAAATTCTTTGTAAAATATATAGATTGTCTTTAAAATACATTTATATTTTTTTTAGACATACATATAAATAATTTAATTAATTTACCTGCATACTGTAGGAGCTGCTTGAGGATGGATGGCGATACTACTGCCTTGTCTTTCTGATTTTTTGCCTCCATGTCTAATAATATGGAAAACATTTGCTCTGCATCCAAGCGCAGCATCAATACTGATGTTTAACCATGACTGTGCATTGCTTCTTTGATCAAAAATTTTAGGAGCACTAAAAGAAAAAAATTAAAAGATTTGATATATACACAATATAATTATATAAAATATGATATTTGTCTTTAAAAAATAAAATATTTTACCAATAATCGTGATGCATCATGGGCACTAAACTTTTCCTTCTGATTTTTCCACCAAAGTCCATGGCTATATCTTTATTTTCATCATTACTTCTTTCCATGATACTTAGTAAGGCTCTAACTACCCATTCCCTTGTGCTACCGTGATAGCAAAGATTCCTGATAACTCTATGAAGCCTTAATGTATTAATTTTTGGTTCATCAACAAACAGTAATACCAATACGCAAGCCATCGACTCATGATCCAATAATTGTCTGCCTCTGAGTCGTAGACCCGCTCCATGATGCGTTATACTAGGATCACCATTTGTCCATGGTTGCCATCCTCTTTGTGCTACTGTATGAATCGCATAACGCGTACCGCCACCTCTACCTATTATTTTACGTTTAATTATTAATGTTTTGTAATTAAATATTTCAAATATAAATATATGATATTTGTCATTTACCTCTTCCAGAATTTCGCAATATACTAGATAAGGCGGCATTTCCTTGACTAACGTGATTAAGAAATCGATCTTGCATTATATGTCTATTTCGAGCTTCCCATTCTCTTCGAAGATTTTGAGCTTCTTGAGCTAAATCTGGTGGAAGAACGGATATTTGCGATTCTTCCATATCAGTTAAAATCTGTATATATAAGAAAAATAGAAAATTATATATTATTAAATATTTTAATAAAAAAAGAAAAATAAAAACAAAACATTAGAAATGTTTCAATAAAAAAAATATGAATAAAATATGAATAAAAGTTATGACTTCTTGACTGACCGCTTGTCGAAGAGAAGGTTGTAAATTTTGGAAGAATGCAGCTGCGTCAACTGGATCTTCTGGATTGGCACTTGCGGCTGCGTGACGTTGTTGTTCCAATCGTTGTTGTGCAAGAACTTCTTCTTGTATTGCTGGAGGTAAAGCAGCTAAAAATTCAGGATTAACTTCAACTGGCCCTGTTAATTCTTCGACTACAGTTGCCTGTGCTCGTTGTCGAATTCGTTGAAGTCTATGAAAATTGCAAAAATTAGAATCAATGAATTAGAAATAGAATTGAGTAGAAATTTATTTCTACTCAATTTCTTTTATTATATAAATAGTAGTATGATAAATACCTCAGTTGCTCAGCAATAACTTCGTCACGCATATCTTCGGGTAATGCAGCTAAGAAAGAAGGATCTACGCCATCCGGTAATTGTTGTTCTTGAGATTGTTGGTTTTGTTGTTGTCGCTGCGATTGTTCTTGTGACTGTTGTGGCTCTTGTTGTTGCTGCTGTTGTAGAGATGGTTGTTGTTGCTGTTGCTGTTGTTGTTCTGATATTTCTGGATTAATATTTTCCGACGCGGAAGTGGTAGGTACTTGATTGAGGATATTCGCACTGTATCAAGAATATGTTAAATTAATAAACTTAATTTTTAATTAATTGATTAAATGAATTAAATTTAGTTAATTATATATATATATATATATAAAGATATTCACTTTCGTTCAACATTTGATTGACTGTCATCCGTAAGAATTCTTATCCATTCAGATGAATCACTTTCTCTTAATAAATCTTCATTAGGTTCTTGACTGAAATCAACAACTATGGACGTATTAGGTCGACTAGATGTTTCATTAGTATTAGATCCTTCAACGGTACGTTCAGATTGTCCTGTAATTAATTATAGTATAATTAATTCACATTGTTAAAAAGTTTCTGTGTTGAAAAAAGAAATTAATAATAATAAAAAATAATTTTAAAAATTAAATTACTTAATCTGCTTGCTTCAGATGCGCAAGGTCCAAGTACAGAATCCACTATACTTTCAGCAAGTTCTAAAGTTGGATTTCGATTGCTTATTCTAGGATCTCTAGGTTCTGTTGGTTGTTCTTCTGGTGGGGGAGGTGGTGGTCGTTCTTCATCTTCTTGAATGGTTGCATCCATCTCACCAGTTACATCTAAAAATTGATATGATCAAAATTTTAATTTTATTTAATAATTTAATTTTTGTTTAAATTTTGGCTAATATAAATGTTTGATAATTGTACCAATTATATCTTCGTCAAGCGTGCGTTCTAATCGAGTTGTTTCCACGCAAGTTTCAAATCTAGGAACAAAATTATTCGTTTCTTCTCTTTGTGATGTTGATGCAGTTGATATTTGTTCATCCATAGATATTATAGTAGAAGAACCAGCTAAAAAATATAATTATAAATAAGCGTATATAGCTATTTGTAAAATGTAATACAACTGAAATAATTAATTATAATAATAATCAATATACATTCTGTATTATTTAAATGATCTTTTCCATCTTTGTTGTCTTTTTCACTTTTTTTCTCAGAAGCGTATTGCATTTTACGTCTTTCACGTCGTTCTCCCAATTCTGCATTTCTACGTTTTTCCAATCCAGGAATTAGTTTATGTACAACACCTTTAACAAAAACAAATTATTTTATTTTTCCAAAATCCTTTTCCTTTTTTTTTAAATTTATCAATATCTTTAATATTGATATTTACCGACACAGCAATCCGTCTGGGAGTCTCCATCTAATAATTTGCTTTCTTCAATCCACCAATGTAAAGCAGTAGGAGTATTATTTACTGTAGTTGCAAGACTAGATCCGAAAAGATAGCCAGATTGATCCTAAAAAAATTGTTATTAATGAAGAAAAAATAAATTAATATAAAAATAAATTAATTAATAAAAATCATAATCTACAAACCACAAAATCTATTTGTTCTTCTTCTTGATTTGTTAATATTCCAACGCCATTATCCATTACTACAACGCGTGTATCTCGAAAACTGGAAGCCAAAACCTGACTGGCAGATAATGGAATTGCTTGTGCAGCTGGACCTAAAAGTCTATTGATTGCAAATACAATATATATATTATTTTATAAAAATTTAATGTATGAAATTAAATTATTTAATTATATTTTATATAATTAAAAAATTTCTAATTATTTTTTATGTATTTATATTTTTTATATATATAAAAATATATTTTTTTATATATTATATATATAAAATTTATATATTTTTAAATTTAAATTTATATAAATATAATTAATGTATTCAATTTGAATTAATTTACCTTTGCAATATTACAGGTGGATTTGGATTTCGTGGATTTGGTAATTGAAGATATTGATATCTTCGCGGTCGTACAGCTCTCTGACCTCTCGTATTAGTAGCATCTAAACCTCCCTGTGGTATTAGCAACGAATGGGAATTAATACCTGCAAATAAAGGAATCAATTTATATTATAATTAAATATCAATTATAATATAATTATTTATTATTTTTTGATATTATTATTATCATAATTTCAGGCTCACCACTACTTTCAGAAATTGATGGAGGATTTTCAAATAGTCCCAAAGGAAGAGGAAACGTTGTACTCCATGGAAGACTAGATCGTGGTGTAACTGTAGTTGAAGAATTCACGTTGTCTTGATTATCTATATTATGTCGAATCATTACGACACTACTACCATCACGATCTGTTGATGGAATCATTCTGAATACACCACTTTCTCCTACATCTTCGTAGAATTCAATTCCGTCTTCTTCATAATTTGAGGATCCTTCTTCTTCTTCTTCCTCTTCTTCTTCATTTTCTTCTCCTAATAAATAAAATTTTAATATTAATATAATTTAATTAAATAAATATTTCTATTATATATAACATAATAAAGTTACCATCATCTTCTTCTTCTTCTTCTTCATCTTCATCATCTTGCACTTCATCTTCATTATCATCAGATGGGTTACTATCAGAATCCGAATCAGAACTCATTAAATCCTCCTAAAAAATATAATTTCATAAAATAAAAATTAAATATATTAAAAATCACTATATTTTAAATATTTTGACTTATAAAAAAAAATAAATAAAATAATTAATATAAAATATTCTTACCGTAGCATCTCGAGTTGGATCAAAATCAGCTTCTCCATCTCTTATTGCAAGACTTTCTTCATCAATGTCCATTGGTCTATGTGGTCGAGAAGATTGATCTTCCGTCACGCCCGGCCCGTCCCTGGAAAATAGTACACTACTTGACTATAAGTACAGTAGCTTATACAAATTTAAAAATATGTATATATATATTTATTAAAATTTTTATATTATTAATTCAATTAATATTTCAAAAAAGAAAATTTAAAAAATATAAAACATTATATATGGTTACCTTTCAAGCAGTTGATCCATAATGTCTTCTAAAGCAGCTTCGTCTTCGTGTACTTGACTTTCCGAAGTAGGTTCAAGACTTTCCGCAGTAACAGATATATCGTGTTCTGTATTCTCTGCATCTTCGTTTGTTTCTTCACCAACAGCATGTGTAGCTTCTGATGTTGTAGTTCCTGTTTGTTCTCCAATAGGCTCTTCTTGAACTGTTCTACTTTTTGGTTTTGTAAATTTGTTATTAATAGCACCTGGCATTGGTTGATTTATAATTCGTGAAAGCGTTTCCAATGGTTTTAAAGCAGCATTGATAGTAGCAGCCATATTTGGACTTGATAAATCCAGACTATGTGGAATTTTTGCTAAATCTGTAATTATTCCTTTTCTCAACATGATTCTTACAATATAGTTAACATTGTTGTACTGATGCATCTTCAAGGAGGTCCTCAATTGATTGTAAGAAGTTGGTGGACAACTATCAATCATGGTAGAGATTAATCCAACTAATAATTGAATTTGTGCATGTTTCTCAGAACTTTCAGGAAGAGCTAGAGTTCTTGTTAAAGCTGCTTTTACTTCAGTTACTAAAGTTGTTTGAACATCTGGAGAATGATTACAGGAAGCAATAGCAGCTATCAACATTCTCGCCATACTGCTGCATTGTTTGTCACTTGAATTTTCTGGTGACATTGGTAAAAGCTTATCCAAAAGAAAAGCAAGAGCTGTTGTGTATTCAGGAACCATTTCACTTTGTCCGGCTCGATATGCATGCTCTGTAATCAAACTTGCGACCGCACTATATGAGCGAACGGCTTCTGCAAGTATCTTCAAAATAGCAGATTTTGTTAATAAAGGTTTTTCTGCTTCTTCTGGTTCCACTTTACTGTTGTTGCTATTATCTGGATAAATTTTCATTGGTATTATTTGAGAAACTTGATCCTCATCATCAAGAGTATCATTTGATGTTGTTGCATTATTTCTAAGAACATCTCGTCGAGAAGATGAACTTCCAACATTAGAATAAGATGTCTTCTTTTCTGGACTCCTTGTTGGTGTAGAAGACTTTTCATCAGAGATAACTGGCATAGGTTTTATAAGAGCATTCAGAAGATCTTTTACAACAGATATTGAAGCTTTCTCTACCATAGGCATTACTGATGAGTGACTTGGTGGAAGTGCCTTGACAATTAATCTATTATCATCATCCTCTTTTCCTAATAGACGAATATCTACTCTTAAAATGTTTTCACAAACTTCTCTATAAACTTCCGGATTGCGACATACAGCGCTATTAATCTGACGTGTCATAAATAAGATTTCTTTGCAAGCTGGAGGAATATTACCTTGAGTACGACTACGAATTACTTTTTCCATGGCTAATCGAAGAGTACATGGTTCTTCTAAAGCATGCCTTATTAAAAGAGTACTTAAAGTTATGCATCCAATGAAACTGCTTGCTTGAGACATTTCTAGAAGAAGTTTCACACCACCCTCACGAACAAATATTTCAGCATTTTCATAATCTCTTGTAAGTCTCAAACAAACTTTCATAGCTGCATGTAAAGCATCTCGATCTACTGGAATAGCCATCAACCTCACACAAGCGCGTATGATACTTGGAGCCATGCTAGGATCTAATCCTTGCAAAACTGTATTCCGTTTATCTTCTATTCGATTTTCGTCAGTGTCCATATTTGTATCAGAACCTGATCCACCATCTTCATTTCCGGTATGTAGTTTAAAGCCCATCGTGATAGGTCTTCTATTACCAGTTTCTTCATTAACTTGAGTCATACATGAAAAATTAATTACATATCGTCGCCTGTTACATGTTACTCTAGTACTAGACTCGCCAGCCCAATATGCATCATTAATTATTCGATTATTTACTGGAGAATATAAATTCCATTTTCCGGTGCTGAGATCGAACCATTTCCACATCCTGGTTGTTACTTTATACATTAATTCCTTTCTCTTTGTCAGTACCGCTACTTTTTCTAAACGTTCTATCAGCAATAACAAAGGTGCAAGCCATTTTCTAGTTTTCGTAGATGTATCTTTATTACCTTCTTTGACAATTTTACTTTTACTTGCAGTTAACGGACCCTCACTTACAACTAATAAACGTACGAGTTTATTTAAAATAGCATATTCTTCTACGATTTGAGCACAGGGCACTCGCATTTCTTGGAATGTTCCCTCAAAGAACATTGTATATAGATAAATACGTCCAGTAACTTTATTAGCTTCTTTACATTCTACTAATTTTACTCCAGCATTCGGATCTTGACTTTCAGCAACTTCGATTAAATAATCTACTAAACCACCAATTTCTTTCATAAGTTGTCGTAACATATTATCACGCCATTCATCTCCGTTTCTTTTAGCGATAGCAACTAATAAATCGCAAATTCTGTATACAGTATCAGGCATGAGATCCAATAAATTTAAACATTGACTTAAAGCATTTTGTGTAAATTTATCTATGCTTTCAGTTATGGTAGTAGCCTCACGTGAACTGGATTCTTCTGTGCTGAAAACATTTCGCGTTTCCGCCGTTTCTCCAAGCGACATCGCTATGGCATGCATTATTTGATCATCGTCTACCAATTCTAAATCCATTATTAAGTCTTGTCCGCTTACATCACCTGCTGGCACATCTGATCGACGTAGAGTAGCAGGATTAGTTAACAAATAATCAGTAGCTTGTTCAACTGTCAATGTATGAAGCAAAGCTTCTATACAATGAGCTCTACTGAAACCCATATCCATTAACTGTCTTAGATGTTCTGGATTTACATCTGCTTCTGGTTCTTCTCTGCGATCGGATATTGTTCCACCCCTTCCAATTCCACTAGTTCCACTAGTACTACCACTAATACCTCCTTCATTATTTTCTTCTTTTTCAGCATGTTCCTATAAAGAAATTAATTTTAAAAAAATTTGTTTTTTTTTTTTTTTTCGTAAAGATTTGTACATAAAGATATTTAATTCTACATATTTTGCATAGATATAAAATATGTATACCTTTATGATCTGCTCACTTCGTAAAATATGTCTTAGGATGGATAAAATAAGTTCTGTCATATGAACTCCATAATTTTTTAAAGGTTTCTTTCCCCACATTAACATCACTGCCTCAAAAGCTTCCTATAATTGATAAAAAATGTAAATATAATCAATAACATAAAATATTATTTATTTCGTTTTGAAACAAACCTTATGAATATCCGTAAGATATTTTATAGGATCAAATGTTTCATATACTTTGTATATTCCAGTACATTTTGAAGAAACAACATATGGAGAATCAAGAAGAGTTTTAGGATTCACCATTTTCTCTAAAATCATCAACCAACCATCTAAGAATTCTCCAGTACAATCAGGTAAATTTGGATGCTCTAATCCTTCAGATAACGGAAACTGTCCTCCTCCAGATAATACCCAATGAAAAGCACTAAAAATATATAAAAATATTATTCGAAATAAAAAATGAATTATTAAGGATTTAAAAAATTATATTTCTTAATATCATTATTAAATTTACTTACGCGAAAAATGCATTTTGTCCGCCGAGTTTAACGAACTTTTGAAGCATTAAATGAAATGGATATCCCTTTTCATCAAATAGTGCAGGAGATACAAAACTTAGAGTGCACATCAAAAAGGTTACTTGAAGTTTTGGTACTGTCGATGGTGGTAATTTATCCCATGATAATCCGCGAATTAATACACAATTTAAAGCAGTTGCTACACTTCTAGACGCTTGTGAAGGTAGGGCTGGTATTGGAGGCATCTGTTGTCCTCTACGTTGTCTAATTGGAGAGCCCATGCAAAGCTGAATAAATTTAAATATTAAAATTAGAAATGAAAATATATTTTAAAATTTGAATAATCTCTTACTTACCTTTACAAGTATAGCAAAGAGTTCTGCTAAAGCTCTGCCCATTTTAGATGTAAGTCCCAACAAATGTTTAGGATATGTAAGTCGATGAGAGTTTGGAGATATTCTTCCTGTACTAACACTTGGTTTTTCGTCTACTTCCATAGGTATAGGAGGCGGATCAGTGCTTAAAGCTTCCATAGCTGTAGTCATCCCATTACTTCCCATATCTGTAGATGTAGCACCAGACCAACTAGTACTTTCACCTTCATTTGTTGATTCAGGACGTATAAGTTTATCCATATCTTCTTTTCCAAAATCACAACCAGCCGGAATAAAATCTTCCGTGGTAAGTGCTAATAAGGCTGTGCTTTCCCAGATCAGAGCTGTGTACAGTTCTGATAAACCTTTCAGAACAGTCAAACCAAGCTCAGAGCCCCAATGATTCATAGCCAAGTTTCTGATTTCACTTTGACTGGTACGGCACACTTGTGCAAACATTATTATATATCCGTAAGCAGCATTCATAGCATGAAGTAAAGGTGTTGCCGTATCACTAGTAAAAGCTGTTTCTAGATTCGGAGCATTGACAAGTTCATGTAATAAAACAGATCCTCCTGGAGCTTCCATGTAATTGTATAATGGTTTTAGCAAATTCAAAACTTCATTCAACTGAGACAGACCAGTTTTAAGAACTAATGGTTCATGTGCGAGATTTAAAATACTTTTACAAACTGTAGCTACAGCTTGTGCCGTTTGGGCAACTGAATGATCCACTGGAAGATTGGGTAATCCTAAAATTGACAATAATGGTACGAGACCTTTTTGGGCAACAAATTCTCTACAATGATCATCCGTCGAATTATTACTGAGAATAGCATCAACGAATTTTGTAACATTTTGTATATATTCCATTAAAGCTATTGGAGTTTTCTCTCTAGGTTGAGGTGGTGGAACTGGTTGAGCAGTGGATGATGAACATTGTTCTTCACGTTGTGGATGAGAACTTGTACTAGCTTCTTCTTCGTCCTCTTCTTCTTCGTCGCTACTACTTCCACTACCACCTCCTCCTCCTGCACCAGAATCTCCAACTCCAACTCCAACAGATTGTCCAGAAGATTGACGATTTCCAGAAGTAGTATTTGATTGAGAATTATCGAATTTATCTTCAGCTTGCAAGCATATATAACGAGGATCACAACCCAGTACACAAAGTTCTTCTAATAACTATATACAAAAATAAAATATATAAATATTAATATGAATAATATATATTTATTGCTATTACTTATTATTCGTCTTTGATTTTAGATTCAACAAATATTGTGTGAAATTATATTTAAAATATATTATGTGTATCAAAAAAAAAAAAAATATATATATATATAATACCTTTATAACAGCAGCAATTGCATCAACCTTCAAACTTGGCTGATGTCGCATTAATTCATCCATTGCATTACCCAAATTTGAAGCAGTATCACCTAAAGGATCTGTGCTACGACGTCGATTCATTGCAGGCAGATAAAGTGGCGATAATAATACTTTAAATAAGCGTTCGAAAGGGCGTCGTTTTACAAATGATTCTAGTCCACGCTGATTTAAACACAAAGCACTAAATACATTAGGCAGTGATCCTAGAACTTCTCTACTAGCAGGAATCTGTAAATACAAATATTATATCAATAAATATTATCATTTTTATTAATATATTATACATTATATTTTTTAAAATAAATTAACAAGTTAATTACTTCTTTAATTAGTAAAGCATGCAATACAAGATCAGTTAATCCATTATCCTGTAAAGAAGATAATAAAGATGGCTCTTGGAAAACATATACTGTTACAGCATCCGTTGCAATAAGGAACAAAGAAGGACCATAATATTCTGAATTACTGATAATGTGTCTCAAAGAAGAAGGTAAAGTACCCTCCATAACATGTCTAATACTATCAGAAAATGTAGGATCTTGAATAATTTTTTTAATAAAATTTAATAACGCTTTTAAAAGCGTAACTCGCTGTGGTAGACAAGTTTTTCCAGTTTTTCCAGCTGAATAGTCTGGTATTTGTTCATTTTTATCATCGGTTTTGGAACTCATATTCTCATCTTCCGAAAATTCCATAGGATTAGATGATTCTTCACGCTCATCAAAAGCTCGTGAAGACGTAGAACTTTCATCACGATCCATTGATCTTTCACGAGTGGCCTGAGAATTATCTTGATAATGTATCGGTTCTATTTCAAATGGTTGTTCTTTTCTACAAACATTTACTTCCATATCAAGACGATTAATAAAACTGGCTAAACCACCATGAGCTTGAAATCCTTGCATATCTATATTTGTTATTAAGTCTATAACACGAACTGCCCTTGTTACAAACTATAAATAAGAAATTAAAATTAAATACGGAAGTATTTTATGAAATTAAATATATAATGAAATTGTAAAAAATTTTACCGTCAAATGTTCAAACTCGCTACCAGGCCAATTCATGATTTTTAACAAACTTTCCATCATTCCACAACTAACAAGTGCTTCACATCCTGCTTCATAACTCGAAAGATGGTAAAGAAAGCTAAATAAAGCTGTTGCAAGTGATAAAGGAAATGGTTGTCCTTCAGGTTGAGGAGAAATCAATGTTGAAATACAAGTTCGAATTAATACAGGAAAAAATCCATGATATGAATTGGCTCCAGTGACGTCGATTATCATATTTAATCTTGAACTAGGTTTTCTAAAATAAATTAAAATGAATCAATAAGTCAAAAAATTAATGATAACAAAATTTCGTAAAAAATATCAGAAAAATTATAATTTTAGCATAATATTTTTTCTTACTTTGGAAAATGTGGATTGCGATCTAAATGAATGATACTTGTAAGAGTTCTTAAAGCAGCAGCACGTAATTCAACAAGATGTGCATGTGGAAGTTCCAGTAATTCAACTAATTCTTCTAAAAGTCCAGGATGCAGCAAACTATGTGCATTTTCTTCTAGTTCACTATTATATACAAGTATTGATAATGCCTGCAGCCGAGCGTGCACACATTGTAATCGTCTTCTATAGTCAGAAAAACTGTGTGCTAATCTTATATGTGTAAATAACGCAATCTAAAAAAAAAAAAATAACAAACCTAAATATTTATATATACATTCATTAAATAATTAAATATATTATAATAATTTATATATATTAAATTATTATATATATTAAATTATATTCATTAAGTATTAAATACATATCAAAATTAATATTAAAACAAATATAATTTACCTGTCGATCTTGGGGTACATTATTGACTTTTAACAAATCATTCATAATTTGTGCTGGTGTTTTACCCAGTTTATCTACATTTTCTATATGTATACATGTTACAAAATTCGTCTGCCCAGATTTTTTTGTGCCAATGTTTGATGTAGCATTTGAATCTGTCGTTGAATTTTCTGCATAAAATTCGAAATGCAATGTTGTGGCACTTGCTGGAAGTGGCTAAAAAAATTAAAAAAAAAATGCAATATATTTTTTTAAGAATTATAATTATTTATAGAATTTATGTTACCTTGTCTGGATATTCTTTACAACATTCTGCTAAACCAAATCCATTTTCTTTACCTCCCCAACTCTAAAATATAAAAATTGCATTTAGAACTTTTATAAGTTTTTTATATATTAATATAACATACATCAATTAATGTACATATCCTACCTCTGCTAAAAGAGTAAGTCTACTTAATAACGCTTGCCTCTTGTCACTGTTTAAACGTGCAATAAAATTGCTACGTTTACTGAACATGTAGAGAATATTTAATACACCAAGGACAACATGCATGTCACAGCTTGATAATAAAGTCACTAGATGTTCCATACTGCTGTATAAATGTCGTGAATATGAATGTTCAATTAATAATGTTGTAAGATGTAGAACCCAAAGGAGAAGTTCTTTTGCCTATAAGTAATAGAATAAATATATTTACATATTTTTAAGAATAATAGTCTATAAAAAAAATAAAATTATATAGCAATTGTACTTCTCTATTTTGAGGAAGATCACAAGCCAATTCCCATGGATTGTCTGGGCTTTTAGCAGCAGCTTCTTCCAAAATGCTGTCACTAAGATCCAATACATCGACCCAATGAAATAATTCACATTTACCAAAAGTCCATGCATCTATTTGCTTTAGCTCCTCTAGCAATTCTGCATGGGAGCATGAGCGCAACTTGTTTATAAGCGCCTGACATTTTGCAGGCTAAAAATTTATTTAAATCATGTAGAAATTAACATATTAGCATATATTGTATAATATTTTTTTTTTAGAAAATATGATTAAAACATTACTTACCGCTTCTGATGTATATTTTCTCAATCTATTGCGATCAATTTTCATTTTGACAGATAGATTCTCTTCAAGAATTTAAAATCTGAAATATTATTTTACAATATATTTAATAAAAATAATTAATATAATTTTCATTAAATGTAAATATGATAATTTAATTTATTAATCTATAATAAAATTTTTTCTTATATTAATTATTATATTTTTAATAAATAAAATCATTTTTATAATTATTAAATATTAATAAATTTTATTCTATATTTGACTGTTAAAATTTTTTAAAGATTATTAAATCAAGAATAAAAGAATATAACTTATATAATGTTTATGCAATCTTATTTAATATGAACAACGAATTTCAAAATCAATAAATATAATAATATTAATGGAATATATTTAAAAAATATAATATATTTTAAAAATTTAATTCATATTCTTGAATATTATTTAATAATTTCCTAGAAAATTTATATATTATTTCACAAATTTTTTTTATATTGCGAAATAAAATTATTGCGAAAAAAATTATCTTTATTACGAAATCATTATTCCATATAAATCATAAAATTCATTAGATTATTAAATTAAATGTTTTAATAAAATAATAAAATAATATGAAATAAAAGAAAACACTTTATCATTTTTATGTTGATTACAAAATTTTTCCATATGGTTTTTTAAAGCAGATACTAAAATAAAATCATTGTTATTAATATATATGCATATATGTATATATATATATATATATATATATCTTTGAATCGATAATTTTTTTAATTATTATTTAATAAAAAAATTTACTAATAAAACGGCATAGGTCATACAAATTTATATCAATTAAAAAAAATTTTAATTTAGAACATAGTTAATTATAACACAACATTCGTAAAAAGAACAACACAATGACGTCGTAAACCTCATGATAAGCCTTGAAAGCATGACAAATCGTGACAAAACGTACTGTCGACGGCGCGAATAGTTATTTAAATGAATCTGTATAAGGAAACATATAATCGATTATAAAAGGAAAAAAAGCAACGTAAACAAAGGAATTTTCTAGGAAAAATACAATACAGTTGCAATGTAAATTTTAATGTTCTAGAAGTTCCGACCGTTAGAAGGACAATAGGAACGAAAACAGCCTCGATTCTCGTTAAGATGCAGAGTCATCAATTTCTAGAGCCTAACCTAACTTAAGCGTATGCGACTATCATAAAATAATAACAAAAATAAAATACTTGTGAATAATTTTAAAAATCATATTGGAAAATAACAAATAATACCGAATAACGAGTTAAAACGATAAAAAAATGAACTATAGAATACATAAAAGTGGTGAAAGCAGAGATGCACTCGTGGCACGAAACTTACCTATAGATAAGCCGACAAGGATTTGATAGAGTCGTCCTTGTCGTTCGGCCTTTCGATAAATTCGAGGTCGGAACGATGCGGCATCACGGCCGTCGAAAACCGTTCCGTCGGTGGTTTCTTACCACCTTGATCGTCCTCGACTAGATTATATATCTTCAGTCAATGGGACGCCGTTTTAATTTCGCACAATGCTAAATGGAATTCGACGAAATCAAACCGAATGATTTGAAATGACAAGAATTGACCGGTTTCTGTGAGAATAGATATCGAACTAGATCAAAACAAAACTTAGCGAGCGTGAATAGAGCGCGATCCTCTTCTATCGCTTAGCGCCAATCGGAGTACCGATCACCGCCATTTTACCGAGGCTTTTCGCGGAGGATCGTCCACCTTTCCTTTTAACCTTTCCTTTCGTAATGTGCTTCCGGATTGCAAGCTTCTCGAATAATCTTGCAAAAGTTCACGACCGTCACGCAACACTACACAACACTGCTCACGGATTAGAAGAATCGACAATCAACGATTTTATTATTCCGAATGCACCACACTGACTGCTTGTGTACGCAGAATCATATATATCATATAGACTGAACAAGGCAGCACTGCTACTAACCACTGGTAGCTGATTCGCATCTTTCGTTAAGAAATTCCATAAAACTGTACGTTTGCATTATATCGCTGCGCAATATGGAGGATTATATAGCAAATGTGTCCTACTCTCTGGACCGATTTTTCTGATTCGTTCACTTCCGAGAAATTCGTACTTATGATAGGACGCTTTGCAACTATTCGTAACTGTTCTTCATTATGTGTCGTTGTTGAACATGCGTCTAGAAACACTATGAGAAATTCAGTCATGCATTACAAAATGCTCAATGTGAATAGGACTTAAAGTTATTATGAACACTGACTTGTATCTCTTCCCTTTCAGCCAATCCTAACGAAACTTTCCATTGTATAGTGATCTGATTGACTAAATATATAAAGGGTTTTATTTTTTATACATAAGCCGCTCCATTTAATTATTCCTTTCAAACTGCGCAGTATTGAGCAAACAATGAAACTTCTTTTCTTTTATATTACGATTTTATTCATAATTATTAATAACGTTTTATAAATACAATGATCGATGAATTTTAAAAAAATTTATTTAAATGTTGAATTATTTTAATTTTTTAATTTTAATTTTTTTAAATCATAATTGAAAATTTTTAAATCGGATTATTTCTAGATTTATATATTTTTTATTCATTTTAAAAAATGTTAAATTTTGATATTAAATACAATTTTTATGTAAATTAGATGATTATTCAATTTTAGATAGTTTTAAAATATTTAGATATTTTTTTAATATTTTTTTTAAATATTTTCTTTTTATGCAAATATTTAAAAGTACCAAAATTTAGTAACTAAATAGTATTCTAGTGTTTTATTGACGATTGGCATTAGTTAAATGTATCGAAAAATAGATTCTTTCGAAGTATTCTTTCAATTATTTAAAATATGAATAATTATAGATAAATATTCTTATAAAATTTCTAAAGTATTCTTATTTTAAATATGAACAATAATAGAAATAATTTACGATTATATATAATTAATTATATCTATATATTAATAAATACGGTTCAGCTTTTTGTTACGAAAAAAAATAGTTTTCTTAATTTATTATGAAATTTTTATTCTTTTTACTAAATTCATAACAATAATAATTCGAAATTTCATTGATTTTTAATGTTTTTTTTGTAGTTTTTTTCATTATATAGTAATAATATTTATAATTGTTTCGTAAAATTTTAAACAAGAGAAGTTCTTTATAATTCCTAATTATAAGAATATTTATTGCAATTATAATGAATTAAAATTGAAATTAATAAATAAGTAAAGTAAGTATCAAACTCTAATTTAAATATTCAAATTAAATTAAATTTATAATTTTCAAAAAAAATAATAATTTTCTTAATATTTCTGTACTTCTAATATATAATTATGTTATATGTTTTATGTTTTAAATGCCCAAATTTTATTGAATTTTATTAAATATGTATTTAATATTTATTTTTCTCAGCTGTATTTCTAATATTTGAATTCTTTGAAAAATAATATTAATTTTTACAAATTAAAATTGAAAATATAATAATGTTTCAGGTTGCTCTATCGTAATATTTTGTTTCATCGCTATACAACGAAAGCTTATGAAAAACTATAGCAATTTTGCAGATATTGGATAAATTTTGTATATTTGACAGATATTTGTAGGACAATCGATCATCGATATTATTACTTTTTAAGTGAAAAAATTGAAAATTAGTTAGAATATATCTGATATTTTTTTTTTTTTATATCTATAGACGATTGCTGTTGAATGTTCATCATTCGATTTATTGTGGCTGAAGATATTTATTCATCAAAAAGAAAATAAGAACTAATAATAAGAAACATTAACCGCCGTTAAGAAATTTGTCCACGAACTTATAATTAGTACTCACCATTACCGATTTCTTGTCACTATGATGAAGATTGCCACAAATGGAAAAAGTTATAATGTTTTTCTTGAACATAAAATGTTCAAACAGAACATAAGCAGAATAAGCAGAATAAAAAATGGTAACATATTTGATTATTTAATATTATAATTATTATTAAATATAATAAATTAAATATAATAGTTATAATTTTATATATACATATATTATAATGAAATATTAAATTACATATATTAAATTACATATATTTTTTAGATTAGTTTTAAAATAATTTTAAATTAAATTCTATTTTTAATTGGTATTTTTTTTATTTAATACTTTTTATAAGAATCATTTTTCTTTATATTAATAATAATTATATTATATTATATTAATAATATTAATAATAATTTTTTATATTAATAATTATGAACGAAATACAAGTTATAATTAATTCTATATTTTTTTTCACAAAAAATTTAACAAAAAAATGATTGATTTCCGTACATAATAAAAAAATGTACATATTAACATATTGTAGTATGAAACGTTCTCAAATTTTTTTCATTTAATTATCGTGAGATCAAGTTTAATTAGAATGCTGCAATTATGATTAAAAGATTACTCTATACTGCCATTATCAATTTGACAATAACTTCTTAATTAATGTAGGCGAAGAATTCTTTAATAGTTATGTTATGATGCATTCTTCATCATGACCTAGTCTCATTAAATTATATTACTGTATATCATATTTCATATTAGCTTAATTAATCATTTCCTCGAATTTTTCATAAAAATTTTACTATTTTAGTTATGTTTAAATAAACATAACTTTGAAAGTATATCAAAGTAATTATATTAATAATTAGTTTGTATACTTAAGATGTATGATATTATCATATTTGTTAATTTTTGTAAAGTTATAAAAATTAAAATTGATATTTGATTATAATTAAAATAATAGTTAAAGTTTGTATTTTAAAAAAAAATTTTTCTTAACTGTAATATTATAATGAAATTAGTGTATGAAATGAAAATAAAATAGCAAGAGAATTAAGTATTTCATAAATATCTCAAAATATAATAAAGAAAGAAAAACTAGTTCATATATATAAAATAAAAACTTAATTTATTAAAATATCTAATAAACAATATTATTTATTTTTCTTTTTTATTTAAAAAAAAATAATTTTGGTTTTATTTAAATTTTGAATTACATAATAATATTTGAATTATTTTAAAAATTAAAGAATTAGATTATCAATAAAATTATTGGTATCTGGATTAATCATTATGGATGAAGAAAGAAAATTGTTTCGAAAAATACTTGTCCTTTCATTCAGTTTTGTAAAAGCAAACTATCTTCAATAAAAGTTAAGAATGAATAGCGGAGGTATGCAAAAAAAAAAATAAATGAATTAAACTGACTAATATATTTTCTCACGATATATTTTTATTATTAATTATCATATTATTTTTTTTTGATATAATTTTTCTCATCACAAAATTCTCTTTTAGTATTTTTTTTAAATTACAAGCTTTACATTTTTGTATATTTTATTATTAAAGAATATTTTTAAAAATACTATAATTTACAGAGAAAAATTCATGAAATTTGAATAATGAAATTCATATAGACAAGAATGTTTTATTTTTTTATCTTTTTTACACAAATATTGAAACGATTTTTACTTATTAAATTACTTTTTTTTTAGACTATTGAGAAAAATGCGAAAATAAAATTACACATTTCTTTCATTATTGAAACTATATTGGAAAAAAAATTTTCATATATAAATTGGACAACATCTTTACAATTGTTATGTTACTACATTGAATTCATATAATTTTACTGACTTTTGTCATTTTATAATTTTCAGCTTATATCGAAAAATAACTTGCTATTATGCATTATATGAATCAGAAATACTCTTTTCCGAGAGTATACTATAATAATTAAAAAAATATATTTGTATAATAATAAAAGAATGAAAAGTAATTTAATTTTTTAATTTTTAAATTTGTAGATATAACTAAAATCTTACTTTCATTGTAAAAAAATTGTTCTTTATAGGAAAATGAATATTTTGAAAATCTTTTAGAAAATTGTGTCTGAAAGATAATGATTTTCAGAAAATGGAGTTTTCAAAAATAATTATATGCTTTTTTTTCTTGTTTATAAGAAAATTATATAAACTATTGATTTAATATTATATCTATAACTTTAATAAATAAAATTTTTAAAAAAATGATGATTTAATTAAGCGAAAAGTATGTAAAAAAAAATAACATAATATTTTGATCTTATCAGATTGGAAAACTCACATTTGTCATGAAGTAAAATCGTAAAACCAAAAAGCTTGATTTACTTTGGGTTGAATTGCTTTCCATGTAGTTATATAAATATTTTCATAATAATGAAAGAAACGCTTTCTTTTTCTTACTAATATCATTTCTATAATGGTAGAGAAACTTTGATAAAGATTTTCTCAATTAGAAAAATTTTTTTATAAAAAAAATCTTTTATTCTACAGCTGTTCACAGTATTGGAGTGCAGCAGAAGGAAAAAGAGAATAGAGACAAGATTGGAATGGGAATGGAATCTGGATCGTGGCGCGCATGCGTTGACCCCGTTCATTCACTCCTCCAAATCATTCATAAATCGCGGAATCCTATGCTTGTAATCTTCGCATTTCTCGCAGTTAATGATAAAACAACATATATTGTGAGCTTGCTGTGCGAAATACTGCAAAATTATATCATAACTTCGTTATTTTTTCAAATAGAAAAATCAATAAGCTTGCTGCTAATTATAGATGAATTTTTGGACTTCTTTCCTTTAAGACTGAAATATGAAAGATAAAAGATTATTATTATTATTGTTACTAGGAAAATAATTAAAAAGGAAATATTTAATTAATTTAATTTATATTAAATTTTAGTAACGAATAAAGATTAAAGATTAAGAATGTACAAAAAAAGAAAATAAAAATAAAAAAATAAATATAAAAATATAATATTTACTAATTTTAATAAATACTCACAAGATAATAACTGGATTATTACTAAAAATTTATTACATAATTAATACGTGCATACATACAATAAAAATGAAGCAATTATTATCTATTATTAAGATTTAAAATTTGATTATAATGATTATTTTATGATCATATTGATGAAAAATAGTGCAAACATATCTGAATATTCGAATTCATTAATGAAAATGCAGAATGCTTTCATCCTTGCAATATAACTAGGATGAGACATCGTCTTCGATTCAGATATAATTGACGCGTCGACTGCACACGCGCTCAGTTAGATACAGTGGGGATAAAGGAAGTGAGGATATACCGGATTCGAGACTGATGGAAAGTAGGAACAGAATCAAGCTAGCCACGCATGTGTAAATGCATTACTCAAAATAGTTATTCTTGTTTTCTAAATACATGCTTTTAAAAATTATAAAAAAATTTATTATAATAAAACATGATTTGCCTTTATGAAATAATCTTCTAATTTTAAAGATTAACCTCAAAATCATACTTTTGGAATATTCTTTAAATCATTTTAAATTATACATAAATTTGCGTTATAATAAATAATAATTGTTACTCACGTATTTCTTTGAAAATACATTCGTATGTAGAATGTATTATTTCTTATTTCCAAAGAATTGTTTAATACGGAAAATTGAATTTTATTTTGAATGCGATTATAAATCGAAGAAGCTTGAAATTAGATCAGACCCATTACTAATCGAATGCTGCACATCGGTGGTGTATTCATAGCAGGGGGAAGATGGTGCGCATAGCCAAGAAACAGTGCGTTAGTGGGGGTAACTAAATTCACGTGGAAGGGAGACGGCGCACGCACACCTATGTGGGCACGGAATTCGGAAGAGCGGCAACTTCAGTGGCATTCGTTTGCGAACCGCGGTACGGTGTGGCTCGCGGTTATTTCGTATATTCGATTCTAATTTCAATTCTTTGGTTTCGTAGTGTTTCAATCTTTGACATAATACGAATCAAGTGATTTTTAACATACAATTAATCACTGTTACCTTACAAAATAGAAGTTCTTTGATAAATCAAAAAAAAGGAAGAAAATATACTAAGAAATTTCTCCGAAATTTTTGTGCCTAAATTATCAATTGTGATCGTGAAGATCAATTTATAATAGATTTATAATTAAAGTAAATAAGTTTATAAGAAGAAACAAAATATCAAACAGTATTTCATCACGTTCCTTCTCAGTAAAACTCGTGGAAAGTACTGTACGCTTCGGTTCACGGTACACTATTCAGAGGGACGGAACAAGAGAGAAGGAATAAAGGAGAAAGAAAGAGAAGAGTCATTTTATCGAAGAAAGCTCACAATCGAGCTTTTACATTCTCATCTTTTGACGTATTCTAATTCATTTTAATTAATACTTTTTTTTTGTATTGTTTGAAATGTATTGTTTTATCGATAATTAATACAAATATGATTTATACATGTCAGTAATTCAATGAACATTGTGCGGATGATTTTGTTTGATCGATGCATCGCGTTTGATCTTGGCAGATCTCGATAATCGAAAGTGAATGAATTCAAGTGGTGGCGCACTAGATTGAATTTTAAGGAAAACTGAACATTTTAAACATGAAGCTCAAAGGAACATTTATATTGTTAATTATTGCTAATGCAGTCTACAGTCAAAGTAAGTACACATTATTAATTTTTATCTTTAAACATATTTCAAATATAATTTCTGTACATATAAATTTAAATTGTTGCGTAACGTAAATAATTAAAATGTTTTGTGAATTTATAAATTTTAATTATTAAATAGAAATAATTTTAATAAGGAAACGATTACTTTATGATTTATAATATTAAATCATTTTTATTAGTTTTTTCAATGTAAACACACAAATGACTTATTATAACCGGGCTACTCTACGGTATAACCGTTTTTCTGACCATTGATTAAACAGATTTTATTCATAACATAATATCATCGTATTTTAAAATAGCTTAAGATTTTTTTCTAATGAGTCAACGTACTGTTTTCAGTAGCATTATAATTGTTTTTGAATTACGTAATATTGAATTTTTAAAAGATTTTCCTGTGAATCCCATTCACATGTTTATATCTTCGTGAATTACATGCTATCCAGTTTATTTCAAAGTGGAATTCGAACATCATGTCTCATTTTGATTTAATAGTCATTTTTATCCCTACTCATTTTGAAGGTTAGTCCATTTACATAAAGTTTAATCTAAAATTATAATTTTTTGACAAAATTATAATTTATACTATCTTTTATCATTTTTATCATTTCTTTTTTAATTTTTTATAACAGATTTGATTGATGAATATAATTTATCAATCTAATGAGAGATATAGGGACTGGTAATTAATATGAACAGATAGCAATGTTATAACAATGATAAGATAAAATACCATAATAATAATCATACAAAATAATATTTGAAAGCGATGATCAATTTAATTAGAAAATATAAATTCTATTTATATACAAATGTATAAAAATATAAACAGACGATAAAATGTGCTCGATAAGCCTCTGATCCAGATTCTTTAAACAAACCTGATTAAAAAGAAACTCAATCCTAAGCAGGTTAAAATATTTGCTCTATTCTTCTCTTTTTTTGCTTGTCGATTCAATCTTTCAAATAGTCCATTTACCTGAACCAAGGCCCTTCGAAATGCGAAAGAATTTCATTGAGTTCCTGCAGATGATCCACAATGAGTCTCAAAATCTCGTATCCGTGTCTTTCATTTAGAATGTTTCTTTATAAGACTCAACGGTTTAAATTTTTTGATCGTTCTTCTTTAATAGATCATCCCTTAAGGCGTAAATTTTCTTTAAATAAATTATAAAAATTCTTTCACGACAAATTAAAATATCTTTTATATAAAATTTTAGAATAATTTTCTTCTAAAAAAAAAAAAAAAGAATTCTTCATTTTTTCAAATAATCTTACTTTATAAAGAATTCAATTCATAGTTTTCATTCAAAGAATTGATGATATTCGATCGTCGATCTTTCCATCTTTCATTCTTCCATCAAATACCTGAGCAGAAAAAAACGTACATTTCTGTATCAGAGGTCCAAAGAGAATTTCTTCCAGAGGTAATTACCATCTTCCGGAACATCGTCTTCCCTCGTAGATCCTCTCATTTTTTCTCCGTGATTCACTAACAGAAGAACAAATCTCCCGATATGCTCGATCTTTCTGTGGTACGCTTCGAGATTAGAGGATACCGAAACGAGGCACATTGCGGTCGCTGTTGGAATAAGAAATATTTTTTCTTACCCTCTTAATGGTCTTCGGTCGGTCCCTTTTTTATCCAGTCCTCGGAAGGTGTAAAATGGATCGAAGTAGAAAGATGAAATCCGTTTTATTTTATTTCCATGACGAATCGAATGATGGATAAATGAAAAAAAGAATTGATATAATTTTATTCAGGTGTATCAGATTTTTTGTGATACGTGAATTATGATTAGTGGAAAGATATGACAATATCTCATTTTAATAAAGAAAATAATTTAATTTCAAATAATAATAAGATCTGATTAAAAGTTAATTGAATAATACGATTAGAATTTTTGCAAAATGATTTTTTTTCTTTTATATTGGCTATTTTTAAAAGAATTAATTAATATTAATAATAGCAAGAAAATGAGATCTAATAAAAATTATAAGTTATAAAATAAAAATTATATCTTCAATTAAATTTTTGAAAAGTCAATAAAATCTCGTATAATATAGATAAAATCTTAATTAAAGTCAAATGAAATGTTATATAAAAAATTAAATATACCTTTATGTTCATCGATTAGATTGTACTTATTAATCACAGCCCTCAAATGTGTCATAACATTGGGAAAGAAAAGGATATAATTCTTGTCATAATTCCCATCGTTTTCGAACGAGCTTATTTACCTGTATAACAGAGATAGGATAGGGGAAGTCATCCATCATCGCTTTGGTGACAGTGGTGCTATCAAAATCTTTGCGATATATGTACTTATGTATTTTCCCTTGTAGTGGAGAACAATGCTTACATGCGTAGGCGTGATCCATTAGGAATCATGGCAAAAGAGCGATATTACCACATTAGGGGTAACAATGAATTCGTGTGTTTCATCGAAAAGCTCGTTTTTGAAATGAACAAATCATTAAATTACACGAATTTTTCAAGTAAAATTTTCGAATGTAATTTTTTTTTTTTAAGAAAACAAATTTTTTTCCTCTTCTCTTTTTTGATAACGAGCGATTATCTCATTATATCTACTCGGCTTTCTTCATTCACCTCGATGGTGAAAGTGGTATAGACGATAACGATCTACTTGTTGTTTCGAGGGTAGCAAAGGGCAGATGCACCATGGGCTTGTTCTCGGATCGATTGTCCGTGAACGTGATTTTGATACGTTCAAAGTTTTTCAAAATTTCTTTCAAAGCGATTTCATTAAATCGATTTATTTTTTACATTTTTCGTTCGTTTAAATCCATCAAATTTCCAAAGAAAATTCATCGAAAAAAGAAAATTCAATTCCCACAATTTATTTACTTACATTTTCCATTCATTTGTTTGAAATGAAATTCTCAAAATTCTTATTAAAACAATTTTTGATTTATTATGTTTTAATTAATATCTTCGTTAAAACAATTTATCAAAATACTTGTTTTTCAAAACAATTGTTTCACTTGCACATCCTCAACTCGTGTGATCTCACCGGTCAAAAGAACACGGTCTTGAACTCTTGAACCACACTGTACCAATCAATTGATCGTGTCGATTATGCTCGTGCGCACGTGGCGTGGGTCGATATTTTATGAAACACGGTTGGTTAGGGTTCGAAAATTGTGCAGAGTCCTTTCGTAATTCATAAGAAACGTTAAATTTAGGAACATCGTGGGAGGCCGGATTATGATCCCCCTTCGAAGATCCGCACACCCTAAGTATCCTTTTCGCGGAGGGTCCAAGATCGTATCACGAATCTCTCTCAGACAGATGATCCTTGAAATCCTTAAGGATATATACTTATCAAAGAATATGGGAGGTCCTCCTTATTCAAAGAATAATGCTTTATTATACCATTATCGTTAATTTATTACGATTTTAAAAGAAAGTATATTTTATTCGAAAAATTTGATAAAAGATATAGAGATTAGAAAAACAAGAAGATGATTCTTCTATTATGTGATATTACAAACATTTATTTTTGTATCCTATTTTAAAATTTAATCCTGCTGTTAGGATTTTTATATCTTGATCTCGTTCTTATTTTTACACAAGGGGATGACTTATATATTTTATTTTTCTTAAATTGAAGATATATTTTAACTGTGAAAAAATGAAAAATTGGATTGAAAATTTTTTAAAGATTCTCTGAAAAATTTTGTTTTCATTCTTATTCTGAAAGTGTAATGCGGATCCGGAATGAATAATGTAATTGCGGATCGAAACATCAAAGGAAATCGAAAAAATGGTGAAACAGGAAAGTATTTTACATTTTACAATAGGGAAACATTGTAGGTGGTTGCCCGAGGGATAATATTCGAGGCGAGATTGTCTGTCTGAACTATCGAAGTATAATATTGCACGGTGTGTAGGCAGAATATAATTGATATGCAAATGTGTCTTTCAAGCTAGATACCAATGACGATGAAGTTAATATTATCGTCGAAGAGTTTCGTTTCGTTCTGATTCCTACTTCAAATTCCGCTTATATTGTTTCAATGAATGATTTTTCGGTTCAATGATCTTTCGATAATTCTGCTTAATTATGAAAATTAAATTCATCTTTTGCACGAATTTTATTTTTCTTCATTTTTGATGAATATTTATTTATTTCACATAATTATCGATTAATTATTCTCGATTCTCATCTCGTTCTAATTAAAAATTTTTTCTCAAATACAAGATAATAAGTCAATCAATTTTTAGTATTAATAATTTAGTTAGATTACTAATCTAACATTTTCTAATTCCATTGAATCAACTTACTAACTATGAGGGAAATTCCATCCCTCTGTTTACATAATTCATAAGATTTTTCTCAAAAGACAAAGAAAATTTCTCATTCTGCCAAATTGAAGTTTCAACTCTTTAAATTTTCCCTCTCTTGAATATCTTTCGTTATTTGATATTTTGATTAAAAATTTCTATTTTCTACTTCCAAAAGCTTCATATATTTAATAATGCAAAACAATTCTAGGGTTATTGAATAATGATATACAAGTTTTAATAAATAATCTTAACATTTTCGAAAATTTATAACTTTTACGTAAAATTTAAAAATATATTAAACATCAACGTACAAATTTTAATAAAACAAATAACTTTAAATTCGTTAAAATTCAATTTACAACAATTAATAAAATATGCAAAAATCTTATGAGATTCTATTAAAAAACTAGACTTACTAGGAAAAGTTGACTTTAATCCGGTGGAATCACATGCCAGATCCGCATATCCGAATAAAAAAAAAAAACATGACACGTTATTGTAAGATAACTGGTTCGAAACTACCTCTCGATTTCCAAAGATCGGCTCATTGTATCGGCCGGTGCACGGCTTTGGTTCCCTTTGTCTCTTCAATGGCTTCGATATTTCGCGTCGGATACGAAGCCCGCTACACCGTTTCCCACAGTTCGTTCCGTTCCGTTTTGCCAGGCAAATGTTCGATCATTCGGAAAATAACGAGAGATGTCGAGGAACCGGGGCACGAGAGATATGCTCGCAGACATTCCTCACTGACCGCAACGATCCTCTCGAGTTAGCCGTGTTTTTTATCCGCAGTGAAGAAATCGATTTGTCGTGGGACGCCACCCCTTCGAGGATTCAGATCCCGAGTTTCTTGTTTCCTCTTCCGCAGCTAGAATTTAGTTATACTGGATGAGAATCTATTTTTTACTACTTTATAATATATATAAATATATATTAATTTTACAGAATGATGACATATTATTATTATATCAAACAGAGATATAATAATATTAAAATAACGCGATGTAATATTCTTTTTAAAGTATTGATTTATATGAGCGTATAGAGAGAATTCTAAATTAAATTAAAAAAGAATTCTAAAATTAAATTATAGAAATATTTGATGAATGGAGATAGTTTTGTGAAAAATTTACTGTTAGTTATGTTGGAAATTATAATTCGATGAGAACTTTTGTTTTTTAATGTTTAGTGGAATTTTTCATAGGGATGATAAGATTAAATCAATATTTTAATATTAGAAGCTTCATTAATAAAGTAAAATTCTTCTTTCTCGTTCTCTTCCCTTTTCTTCTTGAAAATTTGATCAACTTTGAATAATTCATTGGCCAAGGGAGATATAAAATTGCAGTTTCAAAGAAATATAGAAAGGGATACGAGACATATTTATCTTAGTAGAATCAATTAAATATTTGAGTACCTTGAATTTCAGTACCTTTTGAATTTTTTTAATGCCTTCGATTCGTACCATGAGAATTCTGTAAATCACTCCATCGAGACCGGAACCAACCCCTCGACAAATCGATAGAAACCTTTGCTTAAAAAAAGAACTGCATGCATCAACAGTGGTGCCATTATAATGAGCAGGTTTTGAGGGTAGTATATTACCCCATAGAAGTTTCGAGGGTAGCTTTGTAATTCGAAACAATGTGGTTTATTACATTTAAAAAGATCACTGATTATTTGCAAAACATAAAAAATTCACAAGGTGAAATTAAAATTAAAAAATTTCTGAAATTAAAAAAAGATTATAGTGATAATATTTTATCAAATTCAAAATTCATTTCTTTTTTTCTTTTAGATTATTAATAACTTTTAATTAATGATAAATATTAATTTTCGCAATGAAAAATAAAAAATAGTAATTAATTTGGTAATTAAATGCATAACCATGATTAATACAATTTTAAATAATCCTACGAGAAAAAAAAAAGCGAGGAAACGAAGATTCTTCGGAGCAATACATGCCCAGAATTGTCGCGTGTTTTATTCACGCATAATGACCACGAACAAAATATCCCTTTGATTAAAAGGGACATAGTTGGCCAGGTGCCTTCTGGTTCTCGTGTCACGCGCCTTCGTTATGCATACCTTTCTCCTTTCGTTCATCGGAAGGATTGAATGTCTACGGTGTGGTGACGAGGGTGCGTAAGAATGGCGAAGGATTCGGAAGTAGGTGGTGGAAGTTGAGGGCAGATGTTTCATTCCATCGAGAATTATCGTGGAATTTTTTTACTCCTTTTACATCCATTACATATCGTACACGCGCCCTTTATTATTAGAAGCCAGACAAAGTTTTTTCTTCCTCTTCCTTCCTTCCTTTCTTTCTTCCTTTCTTATCCTTTTTCTTTTCTTCCCTTTTTTATCGTTCGAGTTCCGACAAAATAGAAGCCGCTTTCGCAGCAGCTTGCAATTTCTATCGAGGAATTCTTTGGGGGAGTTTTTTGCGAGCTAGGCCATTCTTATGGAACACGCAAATATCTTTGTTGTATCTTGAACAATTTCTTGTAAGAGAGTTCAATCTCTTATTCGTAAATTACTTAACTCAGTATTATTGTTTGTCTGTAATTCTTTTTCTTATTTCGTGAATAATATGCAAATTTGTATATTTTGAAATACACGTGTCATGATGGAATTTGCATTTAATTTTAAGTTTTAATGAAAATAATAACAAATAATTCTTCACAACTTTTTATCATCATAAGAATTTAATTTTTGAAGAATAATTCGTGAAGAAATACGAATATATATATTAAATTTAGAAAAATTCTAAACAATATAGTAATTAATTAATTCAATATGAAAATTTCCATAGATGTCTGAATAATATAGATAATCGATTAGTTTGAAAAATAAAGTGGATTAGCATGAAAAAAATATACTGTTACGTGATTACTTGAAGAACTGTTAATAATAGAAAAAAAGAATGATTTGTCCCAGTTGCATGATCCTTCCTGTTCAAGTATCCGTGTTTATTTCGTGTTTCCACTTTAATGACACATGTACACGCAACACGAACACTGAAAGTTCGGCACGAGCTATGGTGAGAGACTGGTTTTCATGGCTCACGATTCTGGACAATGCACAAGCATATGTGCATGCGAACTTACGCACGGGATGCATTACAAATATAAGTGGCGCGTACTTGCAATCTTCCTTTGACAATTTTTGAATACGTGATGCTTTCATACACGATATTCGTTGAAAAGATTATATTTCTTCCAATTTCTCAATTATTGCTCAATTATTACTTAATTCGCAATTACAATCGAGTTTTATTGGCGTTTAAATTAAAAAAAAAAGAAAAAAATTAAATTCAAATAAAAAAATAAGAAAATTCTATGAAAACATCTTGAAAGCAATAGTGCATCGAAATATAATCGACGAATATATTTCGTAATAGTTCGTAAAATTTAAACTTAATAATTTTTTTTAAAATAAAGAAACCAGAAAAAAAGGAAAAGCTATCGAAATTAAAAAATATTTATATTTCCACATTTTATATTAAAGTAATTCTGATTTAAAATTATTTAGAAAGATATATATAAATATATGATAGTTTTTTTTTTTTTTTCATAAGACAATATGAGAAATAATTTGTCGATTTACTTTCTGCATTCGTAATATGACAGAAATTGGATGTCACGGTAAAGTGACTCCACGTGAAACCTTAATAACTATCCAAGATCCCCAGCAGACCAAAACCATGACCCGTAACCGGATAGATGTTATAATAAATGGTACACTGAGTAAGTAAAGTTAGGACCGCTAAAGGTCTTCTTCTTTACATACGAGTAACGGAGCGTACATATTTCAAACGTGGGTCGCAAAAGGATTGATTAGATTAGAGCAAGTTTACGAGAAACTTGTCCATTTATGTATAATCTCGTGCAAAAGTTTTTAAAAATTACTAATTAACGTAACGTTAATGTAATATTATTTTATATGTAATATAATTAATGTAACGAATAATATAATATTTTGTTTTTTATTTTTAAATACAGAATTAATTATTAAATCATCAAAAATTTACTTTCAATAAATATATAATTATGTTACTCTATTTTATTCACAAAATATATTACTTCTGCCTGTTCTTTATAATTTCGTTCCATGAGTTCATTAACATAAAAATATATAAAAATGTCGAGAAATCTTTTACAAAATTTCAACATAAAAAAAATACAAGTATACATTGCAACAATAAGGCAAAAACATCTTTCTCCATATTAGTTTCCCAGATTATTCTTGTTTATACAGAACAATGGGATACGATATTTTGTAACAAAGCATTAATGATCGAAATTCCTCTTATCCTCGGTCGAAAGAACTCGAAAATTATCATTGATGATAGAGTTTAGGACAACGTAAAAAAAAAAAAGAAGATTGGTCCCTAGAAAAATGCGAATGATGGAAGAATAGAGAATTTTTTTTCAGTACGTGAATTATTCTTTCCAGATTTTTTTTTGTGTCAAATGATATATTTAGAATTCTTTTAGAATTCTCAGACGTTGGAGCTCTAATAAAGATTAGAAATTATAGAATTTCGAAGTATAAATTCTTTTTTTTAGAAAATTAAAAAAATTTTATGAATTATTTTTTCTATTTCATGTTTTTTAATCTTTTTTTCTTTTCTTTTTTCTTCTTTTCTATAAATCATTTTCTTAGATTATTTCACATAATTTCTTAATGGTTCTAATAATTCTTAATTAAATAAATATATGTAATACATGTTTCCTTTTTTTCTCATATTAAATATTTTTCATTCCCAATTATCACATAATATAATGTAATGTAATGTAAATTCTTCGTGATATCTGAATATGATTAGATCCTATCGAACATTTTATCAAATTTAATAAGCAAGCGCTGATGCTCGACCAATTGCCTATCTACAGACGCTCCTAATGGAAAATTAAATTGTTCATAATTTGTAAAATAAATCTATCATTTATGTATTCTAGTTTTTTTATTTATTTTAATATCTTATTGTAATATAATTACATTGCCATACTCTATAATAATATCAAAATAAATCTTTTATTAATTAATCCATTATTTTTTAGTAATACAATTTTTTTAAGTTTCCTTACCTTATATAGTTGCAAATTATTTATATATTGCAAAAAGAGATCGCAATTTAAAAAAGATTGGAAAAATCTCGATATCTCGACGATTTCGCATCATTCGTATTTTTAAATTGAATTTCGAAAAGAATAATTCCATGGCGATACAGAGATCCATCTTACAGAGAAGCAAAGACGCTTTGGAAAAAGCGGATCGAGGCTGTCGAGGTCGTCACACTCTCTGCCCGGTGCAACAATGACCATCAGAAAGAGTAGACCGGAAGTCTCTTGTAATCCGCGGATGCCTGAGCTAGGCTAGAATAGGACAGGCTAGACGAGTGTCTTGACGCGGATTATATTTATCCGGTATATAGCTATCATGAGAATACATTCGAGTCGTGAGAATATTACTTGAACAATGCGTGTCCAGTTATAATGTGGATTTCTTATAATACGTAAATCTCATGAAACAAAGAATGAAAAAAATTTAATAATTCTATTAAAAAAAAAAAGAATAGAAGATATATCAAATTATTTAATAAACTTAATAAATGATATAAATGAATTCTTTTTACAATGAATTTTTTTTCAAAATATCTTTCTATGTATTTTCTGTGTTATTAATTTTTTTAATTTTTTAGATTAGAACATTAGATTAGGACAATTCTATTCTCATCCGTGTTGCATCTCTTAGTGCAAACTTCCAACGATGTCGTGTAACTTTTATCTACATCTTTGCCTAAAAAGGAATCTCCTTTGCATCGAACGAGATTATGTCTACTGTTTCTTTTCCTTTTTCTTTCTTCTCAAACACTCATGAATACATAATCGACTGTGAGAAGTCGAACTGGAAGTTCAACAGGGCGCGGCACCTGTACCCTGCCGTGCCTTTCTTGGATCCCTTCTTTTTCTCTTTCCTCCTGCCGAGAATTTCTTCGTATTCGCATGTATTCACGTTTCCATGCACGATCCATCGATAATTTTCAGGTCAGTATGTTCGATTCCGTTGTGCAGATTATCATGATCTCGTTAACCTGTGAAATCCCTTTGGTATTTCATAGGCGGAGGTGGAAGAAACGTAACACGCTCGAAGAATGCTTATGAGTCACTTGGAATATTTATATGGTAATTTCTCTTTTAACGATTGTTTCTACTGTGATTAGTCAGACGAGTTTCCTCTTTGGCAATATAGATTTGCGTAAAATAATAAGAATAATTGTTGACTTATGTTATCGTGATTGGATCATCCATAAACTTTTTCGTTTGGAGAGTTTTTAACAGAAGAGATTATAATTTTTTGATAATCGATAGATATGTAAGTTGAACCAGAATTGAGATTCGGTTTTATCTAAAATCAAATGGTTTGATTAAATTCTGAAAATTCAAAAACTAAAGATTAAAAAGTTTTTAGAATTTCAATGAGATAAAAATATTATTTTTGATTTTTTAAAAATTATAATAATTTTTCAATTTTTGTCAAATTTAAAAATAAGTATACTTATGGATAAAAATTTAAATTTATGTCTTATTTTTCATGCAGAATCTCTTTCAAATAATTTCTTCAAGCTTCTTATATTCGTTCTAAAATTCCCTAAGCTATCTGATAGTTGTGTTTTATAAGATGTCCATAAAGTATTTACGAAACGTGATTCTTGTTTTCATTGACGTATATACCTTTGTATTCCTATTGTCAAAGAATTAGCGGATGTTCGTTCCATTCGTTTATCCAAGACTTAATTCACTATCTTATCAATTAGATTGAAAGTTCTCAGAAGTTCAACATTCGCTTCCAATACTTTTATCTATTACAAACAGTAACCAGTACTGCATTAG
This sequence comes from Apis laboriosa, assembly GCF_014066325.1. Taxonomy (NCBI): domain Eukaryota; kingdom Metazoa; phylum Arthropoda; class Insecta; order Hymenoptera; family Apidae; genus Apis; species Apis laboriosa. The sequence goes on from NW_025222908.1 coordinate 121,992, forward strand.
AAGATGCGATGAATTGCATTTTTCTTATTTAATAATAAGATATAATAACATAATATAATTATATATATAATATCTATAATTTTTATCTTTAAATAAAAATGACTCATTTACAAGAAAAATAAAGTTTCGATAGTAATATGTTTTTATAATATGTATGGAAATTTTAATATATGTTCAATAAGAAAGATATCAAGTAAGATAATATTGTCACATAATCTTTTAATAAGTATCGTTTGCAACAAGAAGTTATTTTTTTTAATTATAAATAATAATATTCTTCCTTGTCCCAGTTTTTTAAACCTGCAAATTTATGGTAAATTACAAATGCAAAATGCAATTATCTTCATATTGTTTCCAAAGTATCACAAAGTTCAACGATCATTATAACAGAATTTCATATAGAAAATTCTAACCTATAAATATCTACATTTTTAAACATTTAAACATTCCATGAGGAAAATATATCTTTTCTCACAAATATGTATAAATTCGGAAATAAAACTTATTTAAAACAAAATAAGTTGTTCTTATACAAAATTACAGATTCATAAAGTTTCCAAAGGATTCCACAAAAAGTTGAACGATCTCTAGCACAAAATTCAATTAATGTTTCCTTTTTCGCTTGAGAATTAAAGGCACGTTTATAATTCGTGTTTTGATCGCAGCTAATTTTAATAGCTGATTGTGTCTATCGATGTTTACAGTTCCAATTAACATCTCTAAATATAATTAACGGCAATTAAATAATCGCAGCCGTGAATTGTTGAATCATTAAGACACGTATTAAAGATCGACTATGTAAGAATAAGAAATATTTTGAAAATTGTACCTGAGAGGCAGGAAGTGATGTGTAGATATCTATTAACATTCCAAAATGATCCATCTCATTTAATACGAATTGAGTCATAATTAATTGCATTTCTTCTATTTTTTATTCAATCACATCAATTAGTTCAATCTTTTTCCATTGTCATTTTATATATAAATATAGGTTATGTCAAAATTAATGTTAACACTTGAATGAATAAGAATATTTATATTTTATTTTATTTTTCTCTTAAGATTATAATATGATATATATATATATATATATATATATATATATATATATATATATAAATCTCTTTAATTCAAGTTATATATAAATAATAAATATTATTTTATTCAGAAATCAAAAAATATTTGTATAATTTTTGTAAAATCAAAAAATAGATTAAGTATATACTAACAGAATTTAGATATTAGAAGGAATTTAAATCCTTCTTTTATTCTATTTGTTTTTCTGAGCACATTCTGGAATGTGTCACAAAACGAAGATTCCAATTATGGAATATAGATTCCGCCTTCATTTCCGTGGGCGTTAGAATTCTATTGTATCGAAGCTATATTTCTTTGTATCCGGACGATTATTCACTAAGGGACACGACAGTTCCAAAAAAAGAACGCGATAGATCGAAAGATATCCGTTCCCTTACCTCAGAACACGTTGATTCCTGGTCGTTTCAGTTTTTTATACCACATATACAAAGAATACGTGAATTTTGAGGTTATCTTCATGAAAATTATCACGAATCAAAGATTGGATCCCGAATTATAATGAAATGAGAATCGATTTCTAATAAAATTATTTTCAAATTTAGAACTTGAATAAAAATTGAAATATTTTTAAAAAATACAAATTATAAAAATAAAATCAAGAAAAAAATAATATAAATAAATTTCATCAAAATCATATATATATTGACTATTGGATATTATTGGTTATTATATATATTATGTATGCATTATCAAGTATATTAAGTATATTATGTATGTATCATCAAACTTTAAAATATTTTACTGACATATTTTAACAATATATATATATATATATATATTAACAATATATTCTTCAATATATTCTAACAATAATAAAAAAAATATATCTTAAATATCTATTATTTAAATGTTTCTAAATTCCAAAAAAATATAATTATAATTTTAGAACAAATTAGCTGCTATATCTCCAGCTAATATACCTTCAAATATTTCGATGATTCCATCGTATTCGAACTGGAGCCAATGTTTCGGACATATGTCGAATATAGCCGGATATTCTTTAACAATGTTCTGCATTTTTGATGCTTCTTTCCTCTTTATTCTCACAGGCTTCTATCTACTGCGATCTCAGGCTTTTTCTGCCTCCTGTCAGTGCGTTGAGTCACATGGCATTTTGACTGCCTCTTTCGACGACAACCAGGTGCGACCACGTGTCACGACATTTTAACGACGAGACAGATGGACTTTAAGTATTCGATTTTTCGTTACATCATTTTTTCGTTTTTCGTTTTTCGTTTTTCGCGTGAATTTATCTGTTTTTATGCTTGAATGATTCGGGAAAAAATATATAAGGTTTTAGTAAATTTTAAAAATGTTTTTAAGTACTTAAAACGAGATTTTAAATCGACATTTTAAAATCTCATCGACATTTTAAATAGTATTTATTTTAATATAATTCTAATTCTTTCCAAAAATATGTATTATATATGTATTTTAAAAAATAATATAAAATAATGAATTTTTGATAATGATACTATTCTGAAATTATTATTCAAAAGAAAGAAAATAAGAAGAAAATGATAAAATCTTTCTCAAATATTTCAATTTGACAATGGAATAAAATTTAATAAATGATATCAGTATATTAAATTTAAATTTCGAAATTTTTACTTATAAATACATATTTTACTTAAAAAAAATTTATATAATCAAAACATCAATAAAAGAAATACATATCGAATAAAATCCAAATCGAATAAATATAAAAATAATCGAAAGTTCGAGTAATCGAAAATTAGCATGATCGACAAATTATAGAATAATTATCGTATTATCGTACAAAATTCGATTGCATTTCATATTCACATTGTAATTTCAACTATGCCAAATGTACACATTATATTATCATATAATCTTCATCGAGTGGAAATTAACGTGTAATAACGCGATGTCGTAAAATTTCATGCTGGGTGGTCCGGGAAGCTTGGATGGAGAAAAGTTTGAAGTGTGTTATTATGTCGAAATAAATTTAGGTTAACTGCTCTTCGTGCAGTTTCTCTGTGCAATTTCAAAATTATCTGTGAATTCGTCTTCATTTCGATTTTAACTCTTTATTCTTTTATTAAAATATATTTATATTAATATTAGTGAAAAAGAAAAAGTTGGAATAAAAACTTAAAAATAAATTCTTATAACTTTGAAATAGATAAAATAAAAATTAAAATGAAATTGAGATTAAATGATAGCATCCATCAATAATTTAAAAAAAAAAAGAAAATGCAAAAAATTATTTTAAATATAGCTATTTCATATTTAGCTTATTATTATATTATATTATTATATTGTATATATTATTATTTATATTATAAGGTATCCTAACCTAATTCTAGCGCAAAATATAAGTGCTTACTTAAATATTGTTGTTAATATTGTTAATATTTCTCGCTAATATTTTTTAACTAATAAATATTAGAAAATATAGGAATTGATAAAAATTTTATATTGTCATAAGATGAAAGTTTAAGTATATTATATTATTGATATATTATTTCAATAAAAATGATGAGTTTCGTTGTGATTAAAATGAATAAAATGATATTGGCATGTTTGAACTTTTTTTAATGTTCAACGAACTCTTCATTAGTTTGCTAAATTTATATTTAGATATTTCTTAATAATTTTTCTTTACATTATCTTATATATTCTTTACATTTACAAAGATTTAGATAAGAATCATTCTTTGTGTAATTGTATCTTTTGTTCCATATAAAATAAGAGAAAACATTTCTTTAAATTGCGAAAAATTTGAAAAAACTATTCTTGATCTTTAATAAATGTAAAAGAATATTTCTAAATATTTTAAATTTTAAAAATGTTTTAATATCAAGTCTCATAAAAAAAAAATCAATAAAATCTACAATTATAAGTAAAATAATGATGGTATACATTATAGATCTCTGTAACTTTGAGCAATTAGTTAATTTTATGAATTATAACATTATATGTTTGATGCTATTTAGCGTTAATTAACGCTGTAATTGAAAGATAGCCGAGAATCGATATTTCCAAGCAGTGCATTCGATAATGTAAAACGATGTTATCTGGATCTCTTTCCAATGCATTCTTGGCAGTTCGTTAACAAGACCATGACTATGAGTTGTATACAACGGAAAAAGGAAGGCGAAAGTATTCTATATATGATGGATTTCTTCTTCCTTAAGTATAAGAACGAACATCCTGCCCGCAGGGTTTCTAATAGCCAGTCTAGACGGCATCTGGTTATTACATATTATGCATATTTATATGAAACTATTTAATTATTTTAATTTTTAAATAAATTTTTAAAAATAAGTAAAATTTTGAAGTTGTAAAAGAATTAATTGGAAATATTGAAATCGAAAAAATTTAACTTAAAAAATATAAATTTTTTTATATATAATATTCATTTTCTTTGATTTTATCTCACAGTGTTTTTTTTTCAATTTTCAAAATCATCTATTAATTTTTAAAAATTTTAAATAGTTTTCATTTATCTTTCTATTTATTATTTTCTATTATATTTTTCAATTTTTTATTATTTTTCATTTTACTAATATTTTTAATTATTCTTTTTTTATTTTTTTAATTTCTTATTTAAAAGATGTCCATATTTAATAGAAGAAAAAAGGTATTGATAACACAAATCATTTTTAAAAAATTCATCCGTTAGTTTATTGAACTGTCTAGTAAATACTTACAAGTTAATAAGATTCACAGAAAAATGTTAGAACAATCGTTCATTCATCAACAAAGAGGGATTGTTGAATGTATGTAAGAAGACACGATTTCCTGCAGTTGTGCATGTACCACTGGACAAGTATTTATAGTTTTCGACTTCTCGTCTGGTGCTGCTGCACGACCGGAAACCGGCCGATTATATTTAGAAAAAGACTTGACTGGACGTAGAATAACAATTCTGCTCGCGTTTGTCGAGAGAGAATCAGTATTGACTAATTCCCTTTATCCCCACTTTCGAATACGTCCGCCTTGTTAATGATTCTACTTGTTAAAAAAGAACTATGAATTAAATGTGATAATAGATAATCAATTATATTATAGAATCGTTCGAACTTTGAGTTTTATGATAGAGATTATTACTTCGTTATGTTATTATCTCTTTAATATAAATTCACTTTTGACTAGTTCTTTAATTAGCTTCTCAAAATAATTAATTCTATGTAAAAAGTATAAAAATTTTGAACTTCAATAACTTTTCCAAAAAAAATAGAAATATAAGATTTTTCTGCATTATTTTACAATAGTAAAGCATATAAATTAAAAATTTATAAAATATTTCTTGAGAATTACAAAAAATAGTTAAAATTTGTTTAATTCCATAAAAATATATCATTAGCTTAATTTGTTATAGAATATATAATTATAGTGATTCTAAATTTTTAAAAATTTTTATTAATAATTTTTATTAATAAATAAATACATTATAAACTAATATTTATAATCTATAAGTAAAAATAAGAAAAGAAGAACGATTCTGAAAATGAATGCATTAAAAAAGATTCAAGATTTCATTACAAAAAGGAAAAGCAACGACTATAATTAGACACTGTATCAGCCAGCGGTTGTTTCGTATTAAGGATGATGAGGCAACCATAACTATCTTGCCAGTCGAGCCAGATGGTGTACAAAGTGGGCCTCGATCCTGACTCGAAGGAGAGTATCCCATCAGGATCGTACAAGGTCACTTTTTGCAAGCACATTGACCTCGAAAAAGAAAGGAAGAAAGCAAACCGACGATGGACCACCGGATGTGGATCATTGGCGATTTTCTTGGTATATCATACCAAACGTTATTGCACGATTAAAATCTTTTAACGTCATCGAACGATTCTGTTCATACAGACTTTATGAGAAAAAAGGGGTAAAAGTGGTATCATTTGGGAGGATGAACTTCCGGCGAGACTTTTTCGAGATCTTGCTTGAGAGAAAAAAATTTAATTCATGGTTGCACTTTAAAGAATATGAACTTTCAACATGGATTTCCGGTGACATTTTTATATTTATAGTTACAATTTAATAATGATTTGATTTCTTTTTAATTCTGCTCTAATTTTTTTTTTTTATATTTTCAGAGATTTCTTGTATAAGATAATTATTACTCGGAAAAAGTTTAGTTTTTTAACAAAATCTCATTTAAGTTTTCTTTTTAAAGAAATATTTTATTTATAATTTAAAATTTAATAAAAAAATTTTTTAAATTTTTTCATAATTTTAAGTGGATTTAATTTTTTAATTTCTTTTTTATTATATTATATTATATTAAATTTAAAAAAAATTTAAAAATTACAGTTATAAGTTAAAAAATTTCATAAAATATGAAATATTATTTCACCTTTTGATTTTATAAAAAAATGTACATGATATTTGCACAATTATTTCATAAAAATTTCATATACCCGTATATGTAATAATTTGATGTATTAATGATATCTGAAAGGAAACGAAAGACCTCGTTCTTCTTTACAATTTTCACCTCGTAGATCAACTTCAGAAAGCGTGAAGCCGCATGTTATACTTCGTTGCAATCGATCGTCTAGTTATTCAATAGATGAAAAAGAATTGCTTGTTGTATTTTCGCGTAACATATATTTTTTTTCGTTAAAAATAATTATTACAATTATCATCTTTGAAAATACTGGAAAATAAGTTTTGAAACAAATATTATATTATTCGTAATGAAATATATAATGAAACATTTATTACTAATTTAATTATGTCACACTTATATATAATCACAAAATTTTGATATTATATATGATATTATATATATATTACATATTACATATTACATGCCATAAATAATATTTCTATTAATTATTAGAAATATTAAATATTTCTAATAAAATGACTTTATTATTAAAACAGAATTGATTGAAAAAAAAAGAATATAAACGTAAAAAAAGTAAATAATGTAATTTTTAATTTTTACAAATATAATATTCAATACATTTTTCTTTGATATAATTAATAAAATTCTTTAATAAAATCCGTTTAATAATTTCTTAAATTTTTCGTTAAGATTTCTTGAAACGAGTGTAAGTCATATAGAAAAACAGTTCATAAAGTTCCGTTTACATTATAATTGTTAATTTTAGACCGGTAAAATGAAAGTTTCTAAAATACATGCACAAATCATAAAAGTTGATGAATATCCATGAATAAGGAGGCAACGGTTTATGAAAATAGAAACTCGAGGGCTGAAACGAGCAAGTTATACATCGGCGAGCATTGGTTGATGCAATTAAACAACCTGTTTCGGAGGATCCATCGTGTTATCCTGCTATTCTTTCGCATACTTTCTCATTCAAACGCATGCAAGTCGCGAAGGAAAAAAAGAAAGGTTGATGAACACAAAAAGCATCAATTATAAAAGAACACGTGATTATGGTAAAACAAGAATCCTGGCTAATAGCATGTTTCCGGTTTACGAAGGTAAACTACGTGGCAACGAGGCAACATAAGTATTCACGTGAAAGGTAAAAACCGAGCCCTAATCAAGATCAAAGGGGAGAAAAATTTCAACGATTTTAAAGGATGTTGAAGGACGATAAGCGCTTTCAAAGCTTTCTTTTTTTTTTTTTCTTCGATTCTCAATTATATTTAAAAGCATTTAAAAAATATTTCTACGCTCAAATATTAAATATTGAATCTATTGATGATGGAATATCAAATTTTCACAAGGTGGAATGTTCGAAAATATGAATTTTTTAAAATTTTAAAAAATTAAATGCCAAAGGTTTTATTAAAGGTGAATAATAATAAAATAATAAAAATAATAAAAACGAGAATTCAATTCGAAAGAAAATATATCTGCTTCTAATTAAGAAAAGCTCTTCAGAAATTTTTATCAGTTATGTCTCGTAGACGAAAAATCGATAAATAAATAGGATATAATTTATAATGGTTGTGTTTTCAGTTGTATTTGCTACACTCGCTGCACTTATTATCGCCCTGAAATACTCGTTTCTCCACACCAGAAAAGGTAACATCCGTGTGATATGTCATGCGAAATGCTTCGAACAAGCAATTGAAATTTCTAACGAGATAAAAGAAATGAATCGGAGATTTATAATTCATTATATCATCATTTAACATAACTGATAAAGATTTCATGAAAAAAGTACGCGATATATGTATATTTAATTCATATATTTCCTTAATTCCCATATACTTATATATTTAATTAAATAGTTCTTGTCTCATCTATTTCTTTTGTTCCTCGTTCTTTCTTAATTTTTATCTTTTTTATTGTAAATATTTATTATTATTTATTGTTACAACTTCTATTTTCATTTAAAGAATATTCAAACCTAAAACGTTTTTCAGTTAATTATTTATATTATTAATGATATACGATTAATAAAATATTAAAAAATAGTCCTTTTTAATTTTACTCCTTAGGGACCAAATAAGAGACTATTCGTCTCTTCGACAACATAATATATAGCTGATCAATGGAAGAAATTTGAGTTAAGACAAATAGAAAAAAAGCTGGATACGATATACAGGAACGAGACAAATTCTTGGGTGGAAAGGGAAAAGAGACAATGTGTATAGACAGTTGTGTCCGTATACATGTATGCTCCGGAATGAAGGAGGGGGGGCGTAATACCTTAGCAAAGCAGCTTGTTCCTCACATTCCTTCTCGCGATGCTTGTCGCGTTCTTCTCTGTGCATTATATACGACTAAACTCTGTGGTCTCAGGTTCCTGAGAACCAAACCCCGGTGAGGACTCATAACGCCGTCGATCCCATGCCGTGGTGTCGGCGCACCTTCTTCTCTACGAGTTCGCCAAGCTAAATAGAGTCCAACGTGACCATTCTTATTCACGGACTTTCTTTTGTTATATTCGCTTATAGAAATGGAGCTAAGCTCTCCTTTCATTGTTATATCACGGTGAACTGAAGTTAACCGTTCCTCCATTCCACATTTCTTCTCTTTCTTCCTAGATTTTTAGCTTAAAAAAATATTAGATGACCGATAAATACCGATGACTGAGAAATTATTATCAAATGATAACTGAGTATTGAGTATAGCTGCATGTCAGCTATCATATAAAAAGAATATTTATAAGTTTCTATCATAATGTTAAGAGATTAATTTTGAATTCAAATATCAAATAGTAAATACAGAATAAATATCAAATGATGAAATAACTAAATAGCGCGAATTCAATATCGAATACCGAATACCAACTTTATTATTAAATGTTTATACTAAATATTGAATACCTATTTATATATATATCATAATTAAATACCAAATAATAAGTCTTAATTATTAAATATCAAATTTCAATATTTGATACTGAGAATTTTGAATAACATATACAAATATTAGCAAATATTAAGTAAGTAAATTAAATACTGATTATTAAATTCTGATTATTAAATTATTAAATTATTATTGAAGTCAGAATACCAAATTTTGAATATTGAATACCAAATTAAATAATAACATTTAAATAAATACGTACTTTTATTGAAATGTTTAATAAAAATAAATATCAAATGTGGGCGTGTGTAAATTATCAGAAAAGAAATATACAAATCTAAATTTAAACGCTATTTTGCAGCCGTCTGGTAGTCATATTCATATGCATGGCCAAGCAAATGACTCATCTGAACGCATTTTTTCTGTTGCATTCAGATTTGCATAATATGAAGAAAACATCATTAATTAATCTCGTTAAATCATATGAAAAATTTTTAATCAATGATTATTCAAGAATAATGAGACATCAATTTTTTCAAGTTTTTTTTTTTGTTTTATTTAATTAATCTTTCAATTGATCTTAAAAAAATATACTAATTAAATAAATATCAAATAAATTAATAAAAAATAAAAAAAAAGAAAAATCTATCTCTAAAGAAGACAGATTTACAATCACAAAAATAATAATATAGTTTTAATTACAAAAATCCTAACAAAGAAGATCAGACAAACACTACTTATCTAAAAATAATACCAGAGATCTTTTTAAGATAATGAACAGTATGATTATTGTCATTATATAATTCTTTCTTAATGACAAAAGCTCAATGAAAACATTTCTTTTAAGAAAAATAAAAAATTTTAAATTAAACAAAATAAATCCTCCTATGCAAATAGATAGCAAGTGATAATAAAATTATAAACTAAAAGAAATAATAGTATTATGTTTCGTTGAAAAGTTTCTCCGGTGGTCCACCTGTTAGAGTAACACCTGCTTTCGTAACCACTTAACGTTAACATTAATGACCATTCATGGTTCATCGTTAATTGCACGACATGTGGGCAATAAGAAATGCAATTTATTCACCGTGCTAATATCAACAATATTGATGCACTTCTTTTTGTATTTTCTCTTTTTTTCTCTTCTAAACTAAATAATTAAGTGAACAATTGATTGATCAATTTATGTTCAAATGAATAATTGAAGAATATAAATAAAATTAAATATAGAATATTACTAAGCAATTAATGGAATCATCAGAAAAATATAAATAATTTTATTTATTAATTTTAAATAATTTTATAAAATTTAATTAATCTATGCAATTGAAGATCGATTATGATCTCTTTTCACACTGTATTAAATTAATTCCGAGCCTTCCTGTTGAAGGTCGTTCACATAACCTTTAACTGATCTTGTTCATGGGAATTCATTTTACAATTATTTCAGTTCTACTCAATTGTATTGATCTATTCTGCGAAAACAATAAATACTGTGAAGATTAATTAAGAAAAATTATTCTAAAATTTAACTTATTATACACCATTATTTTATCTATATCTTTATATCTCATAAATATTGAATCTTCAATATTAAATTCTTTCTTTTTTTTTTTTTTGGATATATTTTTATGCAATGAATTATCTTATAAATAATTGTACACTATGATCTTTCTTAATTTTTTGCAATCTCAAAATTTAATCTTATATAATCAATTCATTAGATCAATCTGATGTTAAGGAAGTCAAAAATTTTCAATTTTCAATTTTTTGAAAAACATAAATTAAATTAAATTTTTACTTAAATTAAACTTTAACTTAATTTACTTCATTTATTTGTAGATGCAACTGTAATCACGAGCGACGATGCTCTTCAAGGTTACGACCCTCTATTCATGGTCGGTTGTTACTTTCCCGCGGAATTTCAGGGTGAGTTCGTGACACAGGTGAGCGGAAAGGATACAGGCAATGAACCTATTCAATATTCTACTATCAACATCACGTTCAACGCTGTTCCCGTATGGGGTTATTGCCATAGGAGGGTCGGCGATAACGTGTTGCTAATGGACAGGTAAGTTCACGTTGAATCGAGTAATTTAACTCGAATGATCATAAACTGTTACGATTTGCCTTGTTTCATGATAACATTTAGTTTCGATTATCTCTTGAATTTGATAATTTATTATTTAGAATAGAAAAAATTATATTTAAAAAATAAAATAATAATATATAATTAAAAAAATATTGTATATTATAAATTTATTAAATATATTTATTCATAATAATTTTTCCTTTTCTGTTTTCATGTATATATATATATATATGTATATATTTGTGTTAATATATTTTAAAGAAAATTAAAATTTATATAGTAATAAAGATATAATGTGGTAAATATCTTAAATGTATAATTTAGATTAAAAAAATTTTAGTTCCAAATATTAATATTTTTGATTATCAATCTTAGTATTTTGATATATTGTTATTTGTATTAAATATAATATAAATTTTAAAAAATTTATTTTAGTTAGTTTGTCAATTTAGATACAATTCCATAAAAGTTAAATTGTAACCAAATCCGTAACTGAGTTACTGCACATTTAATGCATCCTTAGGGATGCCTCAATGTCTGCAATATGTCTGGGATGGAAATAAACCAGACTCCGGCGGAAATGTCGGCTGCAGATACTACTTTAACTAATGGTATATAATTTAAAATAATACAAAAATTTTATTGGTTAATTTATTTAATTTTTAACTGAAAAAAATAAAATATATATTGCTAATATTTTGATTCTAAATTTAGGGATTCTCTAATTTTTAACAGTTAATAACAGTTCATAACAGTTATTGTTACTATTTTATATATATGTAACTTATATAATTAAAACATATATTAATATTAAATATTTATATAAAAAATATATTTGTATTTATAAGACAAAAATAATTCGATTTTATTAATTTTCAATTTTCAAATTAAAATTAATTTTTTACTGAAAAAATGAATTAACAGATTATAAATGAATTAATAGATTAATAATATAAAAAATTTCGTCATTATACTTTTTCAAATAGGATGAATAATAAACTGAAAATCATTTTATATCTTTTTTAGATATGGTGATGGTGACTGCATCCGATGCTTTCGATTATCAAGAAGATCACGAAATGTTATAGAAGTATTTTCTGAAGATTTAAATAGATGTTACACTTCAGAAGCCACTGCTTTGGCTTCTTGTGATAAATTAAATTCGACATCGATTTTATATCGTAAGTGAAACAATAAATATTTAAAATTAAAAAAAGTCTATAAATATTTTATGTTTCATCATACTATTTAATTTATGTGATTCATTGTTTGTATAGGTACTAGAGAAATTGGAAATGTTCCTATTAGAAATGAATATTGCCCAATAACTGGCCAGTATCATTTTACATATAATCTCAATAATGGATCAGATAAAACTATTGAATGTAACAGTTTTTCATCTTCTTTTAACAATTGTCCTGATGGTTCAATCTTAAGATTACATTTTAATCGATGCAACTTTGAATCTTACAGTAATTTTCCTTTTTTTTCTTTTTTTTTTTTTTTTGATATATTTACAAAAATTCATTTATTGTAATTCATTTATTTTTAGCAAATCTTACATTTAATTGCTTAGGCAATTGGCCTGGTCCAAATGGTTCTACTTATTTTGCGTTAATGGATAACAGTGCAACTTATGAAGGTAGACCACAATATAGATGTGGAGTAAGTTAAAAATAATATTTTATGATATTTCTAAAATATTTTTTCCATTAAATTTTCCTTTCTTTTTAGTTATTTCATGTTGACAATAAAAAAGGAAAGACATATATGGCACTCAGCAGTGATTCCAGTTGTACACAAGATCTAGATAATTCCACTAGTGGATATGAAACACTAATCCTTAGTAAAGTTCCAAATCAAAAAAAGATGCCAAATTATGTGAAGACTCATGTGGCAACGTTAGTATATTATTTTTAATATATAAAATTTTATATATATTTATATATTATTATGTCTATTAATTAATTACAATTTCTAATAATTTTATAATATTACAATAATTTTATATTATATTTAATTAATTAAAAATTATTAAATTAGATTTCCAAAATGGGCACAAGGTCTATGGGAAGAATCTCTTATTGTTAATGGTACTATGACTTTCACTGATCTTAATGGATATAATAGTTATACATTTATTACCGTTGATTCTAATGAAGAAACTGGCCGCTATATTGTTTACTCCAAAAATCAATGGTAACATACAATGAATAAAAAGAACATTAAAAGAGTTTGTTTTTATTAAAATTTCTAAAAGAAAAAATATTTCTAGTGAACAAGCAGCTTACGTATGTTTAATGATGAGGCAACGAAGTGAAAATGTATTAGAATTTGCAATAGGTATTTATTTTTTAGATAATTATATCGATAATTCATAAATATTAATTAAATCATTCAATTTATGAAATAACAAATTTTTCATGCAGGAGTACTTTTAAGCCCAGTTTATAAACCCTCATTGTGCGACAATCCTTTAGATAAACCTGTTTGGATGACACAAGCACGTAAGTCAATTTAAAAAAAAAGAAATAAATATATAAATTTTATATTTCAATAAAACAATAATATTAAGATATATATATTCTTAAAATTAGGCGTTGAACGTGCAGTAGAATCACCTTGTCCGATTACAGGAGAATATATGGGTATGATAACTGATTTATCAGGAATGTGTGCTGAATTAAGTAGTAATTGTAACACTCGTGAAATAATGTATTTTAAAGTTACTGATTGTGAATCTGGAGAACTTTATGAAGGTATTTTCAAAATTAATTTCAATTTATTAAAATATTTACTGGAATAGCCATACCATATAAAAAAAAATTTGTTTCAGAACGAGCATACTTATGTTTAGGACAATGGGAAGAGAAAGGTGTAATGTATACATATACTATGAGAAACGATACTAGTACTAATGAATGTTTTGTTGGTTTAATTGTAAATGACGAAGAAATCTATATCAAAGAAGCGGGAGATCATTGTATGAGAAATATTGATCCTAAAAAAGAAGGAATGCGTCTATATAAGAAAGGTGAGTTTCTAAATTCGTAATTAGTATTTAATATTAAAAATATACATCTAATAATTTAATATAATTAAACAGGTCAATGTTATGGAAATTCCCCAAGTCCTGCACCAACACCAATGAAACCAATTCCTCACAATCCAATAATGAGAATCGCCACTACTCCGCGATCGAGAGTTTCAGGTTTCAGAAATCATATTATTTTTATTTATTAATAAATTGTGTTATATATTTATTTATTAATAAATTGTGTTATATTATACAATTTATAATAAGATTGATTATTTTATGTAACAGGTACCACTAATATATCAGGAAACAATATTCCATCATTTGCTTCACACAAGATCACTGCATCTTATAGTTTTATGGTATTTATAATGGTAATTATGTTTTTTAAAAATATTTATACATGTATTTGAGTATCAATACTGCCAATAATAATAATTAATTTAGTGAATGAATGCAAGACACAAAACAAAAAAATATTATTGTCTTGAAGTGAAGTTATAAAAGTTTTTTAAATTTTATTAAGATTACTAACTAAAAAATGATTGAGGAAGTAAATATTATACATGAAATATTTAAAAAATTATTATATTACTGACTGACTTAAAGAAATATTTAAAAAATATAAAAATATTTAAATATTTTTAATTCAATATAAACAAATATATTAATATCAGTAATACAAATATACTTGTATTTGTTTTGAAAGATGCATTATAATATACAATGCAATATATAAATGAAAATATTTAGATATCTCCATTACTTACATTCTTATAAATATCTTCATAAATAATGAAGATATTTAAGTATTTCCATTTAAACGATGCATCTTTTATGAATATTTATTCATATATCAAATTTTCACCAAACACTGCCTTGTAAGATACAAGTAATAGTAAAAAGAAAATTATCTTGCTAGGAGACTCCAAAGAAATTTATGTACAATAATTTTTGATTTTAATACATTTTTTAATTATTCAATTATATATTAAATCAATTGAGTAAATACAATTACAACTATTAATCAATTAATGAGACTGAAGTAATAATAGTATATAGAATGGTTCACCAATAATAAAATACGTATATATATTCCATAAATTTGTACTTAAAAGAAAAAATTAACATTACTTTTTCTTAATATAATACATATTTATTAATTTACTTCAAAAAAGTTGAAAATGAAGTTGAAAATTTAAAACAATATATAAAATTATTAATTTTAATAATATAGTTCCTTAAGATTATTTTTAAAAAATCAATAACAATAAATTTTTATAATTTCTATATAATAATTGGATTAAATTTAATATCAATTTTTACAAATAACATAAGCAAATATATTTGTATCTAAAATAAGATTTTTATAAATGAGTATGAAACAATTTACATTTTTATAAAATACTTTTATAACTCATTTTTATATTTATATTTTGTATGTGTATGGTTTGTGTGTGTGTGTGTATGTGTGTGTGTGTGTGTGTGTGTGTGTGTGTGCTTTGTGTATATGTGTGTATGTATGTGTGTGGCGCGCGCGCGCGCATGTATGTGTGTTTATTAATATATAGAATTCATAATAATATTTACAATGTAGATAATACTTCTTCAGTCATAGTATGTTTAACAATAAGTCTATCAGATGCCAAATTATTGATGTTATTGCCAATTCTTTAATTTTAAAAATTATTATTAATTAATTTTATTTAATTTAAAAAAGTCACAAATTTATAGTCTTTATTATTTTGACATCTGAAAGACCTGTAAATTAAAAAGAAATTAATTATATTAAAATTTCACAAATATGTATGATTCTGCATTTAAGTTCTTTCAATATTTATTTATTAAAATTGTGATGATTAGTATTTTGTATAATTAAGTAAAAGGATATGTATATTACTATAAGATATTAAAAGGATGCTACAATTTTATACAAAAATTATATTAATAATTATTTGAATGCAAATATAAAAATTAAACTTTATATATATCTAATCGATATTATCATCTTTAAAATTATTTAATTCTGAAGATCATCCTAACATTATAATGTTCCTATTATATTATACAGAAATGCAATAAAATTAATTATGTTAATCACATAATTGTAATTTATGTATGTATAAAATATTTTTTGATAACTTAAATATTATCTTAAAAATGTATATAATTTATCTTGCATATTTGTATACTAGGGATAATAAAATAATTTTTTTTAAATAATAATTGCTTTTCTTTGTAATATTTTATTTAATTTTTATTTAATTTAATTAATTTAATTAATCAAAATGTTTTAATTATTTGTAATTTAATATTAAATTTTTAATATATAAAAATAAACAATTTTTCATTTTATAATATATACAAATTCCAAAGAATTTTGATATAAAAAAAAAATCTATATACTTATACTGCAAGATAAATATTATCTAAATAACAAAACTTATGAAAAAAAATATATAGCTTAAAATAATGAACTAATAAAGTAATAAAGATATATAAATACATAAAAAAATAAATTCAAATATTTATATATTTACGTTCATGTATCAAAAGATCTTCTTTACGTTTCGTTCCCCATTTATATTTATTACTACCAGATTTTCCTACTACACGATGACATGGCACCAAATATGCAATATAATTTTTCATTATCGCATTTCCAACAGCACGTACAGCTTTTGGTTTACCTATATTTTGCGCAATCTGTTCGTAAGTAACAGTTGTACCATCTGATATAAACATCAAAGCTTCCCAAACTTTTATTTGAAATTCTGTACCCTTCATAAGAACTAAAATAGAATCATTTGTAGATATTTGTTCGAAAAAAATTTTTTCTATAATTTCATTTATTTCATTTCCAATGTTCTTAATCAATTCGGAAAAAGGCCAATTGCTTTTTAATTCAGCTAATGCTTCTTCGTTACTTTTGTCGACAAATCCTAGATATATAATAGCATTATCAGTATTAGTAATGCCGATTAAACAATTTCCAAAAGGTGTAGGATAAAAACCATAAATTATCTTGAAATTTCGGTGATTTGTTTTATATTCTTGTGGTGTCATAGTTTGAAAACGAACCATCATAATAAATTTTTTAAAATTGTAGATACTATGAAAATAAAGAAATATAAATATTAAAAAACAATATATTATTTAGTATTCTTATTGCTTTTATGTAAATTTTCAATATCAAAACTACAATTTTTTTTTATTAAAACTAAATGTTTAAATATTATTTAAAATACTTAAAATATTTAAAATATTTAAAATATTTTATATTTTATATAACAATATTTTATTATTTTATTAATAATTTATTAATTTTATATAACAATAGAATACACAATCTCGTAATCATTTTCCTTCAAAAGAATATATAATAAGTACTCACTCACAAAAATAATTTAAATTTATTGCTATGAATATTTAAATTAATACATAAATTTAAGATTTATTTTAATTTGATTAGAATTAATTTTATATTATACATCATCCGTGGAGTCGACCTATCGAATGTAAATAAAGCCACATGATCAAAGTTTAGATTCTAGAAAAATCAAACTCGAATTTATAATTCCGAGATATAAAATAGGAAACTACTTTTTTATATATTAATTTATTCATAGAATTACTTATTATCAATATATATATAAAACATAATAATAAATATTTGAAATAAAAGATTTGAGGTACAGCTCATTTTTACGAAGCACTAAGTATAGTAACTTATATCGGTGAACACAAAGTTTTTTATTAAAAACACAATATATGTCATATGAGTTAGTTTTTTAATTGTAATTCAAAATTTTTTTTTTATTCTATCTTAATTAAATATATCTATAAATAATTAAAATCATAGTTTAATCTTTTATTTGTTTATACGTTATTACATAGAATAATATATTAAAAATGATTGTTTTATACAAAAAAAACTGCACAATTACTTTTTTTTAGCTTAAAATTACAATAAATGTATTATTATAGTTTTAAAAAATAAATTAATTATAAAATAATAGTATAAGAGGTCAAGATTAATATACTTAACCTAAACCAAACTTAATCAAAAATGTAATAGTAAATATTTTAACAATGGGTATTTTTTCTTTTATTCTATTCAAGACATTATAGTTAGTTTAAAAAATTTATTAGCAAAGCTAATATATTGTAGAAAATGAAATAAAGATTTATAATACATATTTAAACACGCGACGATGATGACAAGATTTACAAATATACAAGGATAATATTAATAATAATATATTAAAAAAAAATCACTTTCTTCTTGTACGCTTAATAACATACGATTTTACTTTGTCAAGATCTGCATTAGTATCAACGTTAAAAAATACTTTACGCGATTTCGCATCTGATATTAATGAATTCCACATTGGATATCTCTGTAATCAATAAAACTTATTGTATAACATTGTATAATTTAATTTTTTTATATTTTTTTTTCTTTTTGTAAGATATTATATAATCTTACCATAAAAATATTAAAATTACCACACATAATGAGGCTGCGTTTTGCTCTTGTAAGGGCAACACAAAGTCTTTGTCTATCTGATAAAAAACCAATTTTTTGACTTCGTACACATGACATAATTATTACATCACATTCTTGCCCTTGAAAACCATCCACTGTATTCACGTCAATTTTCACTTTTTTTTTAATATTTTCAGATAATGAAAATATTCTAAAATAATTAAAATTAATATATGAATAATTTAATGGTAATACATAATACTGTCTTGCTAAATGTATACTTACTTTTCATGAATCTTTGTTAATATCATAGACTTTTGATTATTATATGGTGTAAGAATGCCACATGAAATATACGATTCCCAATTATCCAAATTAGTAGAAGTTAACATACAATATATAATATTTGCTACAAAATCTGCTTCTTCATTGTTTGAGTTGTCATCATTTTGATTTGAATTAAGATTCAAAATTCGATAGGGATAAAATGGAAACGTATCATCGCGTTCGATTGCAGTCTTCAACTTGCCACCATAAAAGAATTTATTTGGCCAAGAAGAAATATCATGTTGCATTCGATATTGTGTATCCAACATAATTATCGGATTATTTGGTTGTAATTCAAAGGCGTTTTGAACTCGAGAAAATATCGATTGATCCAATCCATATTTCTTTGCCTGTGTACTTAAAACTGTGGCCGGTAATTGATTCGGATCACCGACTAAAATCAATATATTAATTCCTAACATTAATGGTATTAAAGTTTCTGCTTCACAACTTTGAGTAGCTTCATCTACGATGCATACAGATATTTTTTTTTTATTAATACCAAAAATGGATTCCATTTGACTAGTATAACAAGATGAAAGAGTACAAGTAATTATATCTGCATATTCAAGAAACTTATTTTCCGTCATACGTTGTAATTTCATATATTCTTTGTTTCTGATATTTAATTCATTTAATGATTCTCGATTTTTCAATAATTCATATTTCATAGTCATATCATTCAATTTCATCCTGATATGCTCTTTATAAGCTTCATCCAAGTTACGAGAATTAGTCAATTCACATCGAAGAGCATTCATTTTAGATTGTAAAAGCAATTTTTCATTTTCTATGCTGTCAGATGGAGTATTATTTGCATTATTCGTTTTTCTAATATCTCGTTTTGCTAATTCTGTAACAGAAATATCTTTCACTTTTGGATGCATCATTTCCAATTGTCCAATGCGAACCATTTTAAACGGTTTCATCTTCGCCTGTTGTTTTATTGTAGTTCTAACGTTTAATAATCTTAAAACGATTTCATCAATAGCAGTATTTGATGGAGCGCATACTAACATTTTAAAAGAACTTCCATTGCTTGTATATCTATTATTTCCGTATAATATTTGAGTAATTATATTTACAATAACTTTTGATTTTCCAGTACCTGGTGGCCCTTGAATAAAACATAATTTAGTATCTTTATGAACTGCAGCTTTGGTTACTTTATTTACAGCTTCTATCTGTTTTTGATTTAATTTATCTCCAGTAACTAATGTCTCCATTTCAGAAACAACTGGTAACTTATACATTTCAAGTTGCGGATTTAGAATTAAGTTTACTAATGGTGAATTGGGAAGAAACTGCAATGCTTGTACCATTCTTAAGCTAGAACGCAAATAAATTACAGCTCTTAATCGCTGAACTCGATTTACTAGGATATTCTTATCAAGACATTTTGTTATCACAGTATATGTTAATAATGTATGAGGATTTTTCACATAATTCTTCAAATCTTGATTAAAACGAGTAACAGGAGTTAATACTGTTGTATATATATTAGTAACATAAGCAAATACTTTACGGAAATCTTTTGATTTTTGTGATTTTTCATGATTTTGAACATATTCAAAAAATATGAGATCTCCATAAATAGGATGTATTTGCTTTCTTATATCCTCTTTTGTGGCTAATACTTCAAGCATTAATGTTGTAAAAAATATATTATTTTGAACATTATATGTTTGAATAGAGTTTTCAACTATAGAACACATAAATGTGGGCCGTCTATATATATGATCTATACTCTGAAATTGCTTAGTGATTCCATGCCAAATTTCTAACAATAAAAGTGGACTTATAATATTATAATATTCCTCGTATGATCTATAATGTGTTAAGGTTACATTAAGTTCTTCAGGTTGAATAACAGGTGGATCTTGATTCAAATATTGTTGTTCTTCTAACCATACTGGTTTCCAGCATAAAATACGCCATAAAAATTGGTTCCATTTTGTATTAGATTCTGTAGTATTACTAGGTTTCTTTACAGCAACTTTTTCTGCAGGTATAGGAGCATCTTTACCTGTTAGTTTTTTTAAAACATTAGATTCATCAATTTGATATTCACGTACGTTTTGAATTACTGCAGAAAAAGATACTCGTTTTTTTGGTTTCACGAAATTCGATTTAATATTTGATTTAGAAACAGAAGATTTATTTTCAATAAGTTTAGAAGATTCTTTATTTGATTTATTCTTTGATTCAATATTTTTTAATTCATTTGTTTTCTCTATTTTTTTTTCTAATGAGAGTTCTTTTAATGCTGTTTCTGCTTCTGTAGTATTTATTTTCATCTTGGTAGTGCTAGATTTTTTGGGAATCTTGCCCAAGTTCGAGATATCATTAAGCGTTAATTTATATTGTAAATGTTTTGTTATTTCTTTAGAAATGTTTTTATGTTTTGCAGAATTTGTCATTTCTGAATTTGAAGTATTATTCACTGAAGATTGACTGGACGAAGCTTTAGATTTTTCTGTTACATTTTCTAATCTAGATGCAGAGATCGTGTCTTCGACAAGAAAATCATTTCGAGTTTTTGTCGTTATTTTCGCTTTTGGTTTAGAAACAATACGTTTCTTCTCTTGATTATTTTCTAAAGATAATCGTTTTTCCTCTATTGCAAGTTTCTTCAATTTCATTTTTCTATTATCTATTAACACTTTCTTTTCTTCTTTAGAAAGAATATTAACTTTTTTCTGTTTACTAGGAGGAAGACAATCTGCCCACTTATGAAGCATTTTACGATTTTTTTGTTCTTTTGCATACAAACGTTGTTCTATTTTCAACATTTCTTCTCGCTTTTTTTTTTCATTAGCAGATAATTTTTTTTTAATAGATTTTTCATGTTTCTGAGGACTTTGTTTAATTTTATTAGTATTACTGTTTCGTTTTCTGGTAGGCAAATGCGGAGGTTCTATTTGAGGCACTTTTTTCTCAATTGATTTTTTTTTCTTTGAAGATACAGTATTTTCTATTCTATTAGCTCTATTAGCTATATCTATATAATTTTCTATCTTTTTTTGTGTTGGAGACAAATTCTGATATTTCGAGGATTGTCTTTCCAATGTGAATTTTTCAACATAATCTTCAAAATCTTTTGTTTTATTTGGAAGAGTTTCTTGTGATATTACTTTATTTAAATTTTTTACATTGAAAGTTTTTGGAGAAACTATTTCATTTAAATTTTTTATACCTTGAACTGATATATTTTCTTCTTCTTTATTCATAGATTTTTTTGCTTTTATTTGTTCATCTATACTTTTTCTATTGTCAATAAATTCAAACTCATTTAGGAATGGCTCTTCTATATCAATATCTGCTTTTGTATCTTCTTTCTTTATATCATTGATATCAATTTCATCATTCTCATTAAGTATTTGACTTCGAGATAATCTGTGTAACCAATTATTATCTTCATCTTCACTATCTGTTAATGAAATAATTAAATCTGCATCATCGACTATACTATATCTTACATTTTCTATTTCTGCAGGTTCTTCTTTAATTTCATCTTTTATAGATGTATTCATGCCATATCCAATATCAAACAATTGAGAACATGGAAAAATATCATCTTCACTATCACTTAAATTTACTACATCATCTTCTGAAAATTTTGTTTTTGGTTCTTGTTGAATTTGTTTTAATTTTATTGGAGATATAAGTGGAATATTTGTATTTGGAGAATATATATTTTCATCAATATCAGTTAATTGTAATTCATTCTCTAATTTTATCATACTATCTTTGTTATGTACAAAATTTGCAGATAATAATAAATTTTTGTTTTCATTACTTTGTTCAAAATGTTGATTTGTTTTATCAAGTGTTTTTGACATTTCAACTTCAATTAAAAAATTGTTTACTTCTTTATTATTTGCATTTTCTTCTCTATTTATATCTGTCTTTGTTTTATTGTTCTCTATTGTATTTTTAGATACAATATTATTTACTGTATCATGTATATTTTTAATATGAAATAAACTGTTTTCAGTATGATTTTGATCTTCATGAAATGTATTTATATTCAATTTTTTCTTACTCTTAGAAGCAATAGAAATTTCATTTTTGTTAATATTTTCCATTTTACTGTCTATAAATGATTCAATTTTTACATTGTTTATATTATTTAATTCCATCATATTAGTATCAATATGTTTCTTTACATTTAATTCATTATCTAATTCCATATTCTTTGTGAAATTATCACAATTCCCTTTTTCATTTAATAAGTTGTCATTTCCTGATATGTGAATTATTTCAATATCATTGTCATTTTGTATTGTACATTTGTCTGTAATTTTAACAACTATTAACATACAAATTAAAATAAAATTATTATATCTTCAGCATTTCTATTTTATTAATTGTTAAATATGAATGAATGAGCAAAGATGAAATATTACCTTCCAAAGAATTTTTATCTGAAGTACAATTTTCACTTTCTAATTTGGATATTTTACTTGGTACATCTCCATTAGAATTTCTTTGTCCTCTTTTGCGTTGAACATCAGATTTATCATTACATATATTTTCAATATTTATTATAGTCTCTGATAAAGCAGTAGTAGTATGATTATTTTCAACTTTTGGTGGCTATTAAAATTATTAAAGTGTTTAATAGTTTTATTTAACAAATATTATAAATCAAAATAATATTAATGAAATTTTACCTTAATTGTTTGTAATTCATATGCATACATACTATTATCTGCATCAACATTTGGACAACCAATACCAATAATATCATTTGGATGTAATTTAGTTGTTTGAAAAGGTTCTTGAGGAATTCCATTTATAAATAAACCATTTGCACTCTAGTATAGTAGTATAATAATATTGTTCATTACAACATTAAATTTATTATATTTTAATATATTAATTTCAATATAATGTATACCTTTAAATCTGTAACATATAATTCATTTTTGCTGCGAAAAAAAATGCAATGACGTCGCGATACTGTCAAACCAAGACATACTATTTCATTATCTCTGGCTCTACCACAAGTATACTGAAAATATAAAAAATATAAAAAATATGTAAAGCATTATTATCTTTAATTTTTTTAATATTCACAATGATTTGTTTGTTAATATTATTAATGAATGAAAAAGATTGTCAACATGAAATAACTTTAAAAGAAAAATCATTTTAGAACATGTATTTTTTACTTGCGAAAATGGAATTATATGCTTACTGTATGATCTTGTTGATCAAGCACAATTCTATCCGGAGCATTAATACGTTCCAGTATAAATTGACAATTATCATTTGCACTCATTTTTAAAAAATAATCGATTTGTTTATAAGTCTTTGATTATCTACATAACCTATTCTTTATTGTATTGAAAACATTTCATTGGAAGTTTCTACTGACTATCTTAAATATCTAATAATTTTAATAAAAGTCAACCAATATATTATTTTATTACATTATTTTTAAAGAAAAACATTTTTATAATAAAAGGAATACATGCATTGACCTTTACCGCCTTTTAAACTTGAAAGTAGCATATATAATATATAACATATATAATATATACAAATTCACTGGAAACATCACAGTGACATCTACCAAAAACATCTTCAAATCTTAAAATTTTACTGTTACTACTGTTGAAAACTTCTTTGATTAGTCATTAAATGATTTTTATAATATAATTTTAGTTATTAATAAATAAAAGAACTGACATTAAATAAAAACATTTGAAAGATAAAAAACAAAAACATATTAGATTACGTAACATAAAATTTAGACTTTAAGATAGCAAATTAAAATTTAAGAACATAATAATACTGGCGGTAAGTATCTTCACCATAGATTAAATATAAAATCAATCATGCAATATATTTTTGTAGTCCAAATTTCTGAGGCTTTAGAATTCTATTTTATATCATTCGCATCATTACTAAAAATGTAAAATTTGATTGCAAGATTTTAGGCCTTCATTCTGATAAAAATTATAAATAACATAGCGAATTAAGTAAACAAGACATATCTTAAAATAATTAATTGTTAAGTTTGATAGAGTAGCGAGAAAGAAAGATCCAGATTAGTGAAATTCTTTGAATTTTTTTAAAAATAATTATTATTGATTAATTATTTAATAAGTAATGTATATTTTTAAAAAGAAAGATTAAGGATGATTTTTTTATAGAAAAAATATAAAAATTATCTCGAATATACAGGAATTGTACTGATAATATAGGAATTGTATTCAATCACGAAAATTGAAGTTAACATTTAAAAATAATTTTTTTAATACATCCTTTGATAAATATATGCATTAAATGATAATAAATGCATGTGAAATATATGTATATAAATTCATAAATCTTTTAAATGTTATATAATAAATAAATAAATAATAATAATAAATAATAATAATAATAAATAAATCCGTATATAAATCTTTTGAATAAAAATAAATTTTACAGTGCAATGAACAAAGTTAAATAAAATAATAAGAAAAAGATAAATATAGAGTAAGAATTAATCATTAGTGGTCTTTATTATTTTTTTTAGACATATTAATTATATTTAAAAATTTTCTATATTTATAATTTATTTATTATCATTAATTATTATTATATGTATATATATGCATATGTATATATGTATCAAAAGTTTCAATATTTTTCAAATAGATGGTGTAATTAGTTAAAGAACTCGAGCAAATTCTTGTTATTGCTGGTAATAATATATAACAAGTTTGAGCATTTTTTAAAGAGATGGAGTTATTGGTTAAATACTAAAAATGATTATATTTTTATATGATTATATGATTATAGACGAAGTTTATTAATATTACTTAATAATATTTAATATTTAATATTACTTATTAAATTATTATTAAAACTTATTAATATTATAAATTAATATTATTACTAATATTATTATAACTTAAATTATTATATTAAAACTTGAATAATTTTAAAGAGAATTTTAATATTATTAATTTTTCTGTAAGTATAATTAAAACATTATAGTTTTAATAAAGTTTTTAATATAGTTTTTGATAAGTTATGTTACAAGTTATAAATGTAAAAAAAGTTAAAAATATATTGAAAATATTTTAATATAATTAAAAAAAGAAGAACAAGAATCACTAATAATATTATTATGATATTTCCATTCAAAAAATAATAAAATTATATCATCTTTAATCTATGAAAGAATAACATATAAAAAGATAAAGAAATAAAGAGAGAAAAACATTATTAAATTTTGAGAAAATTACTCGCATTAATAAAACGGGATACTGTATTTTAAATATAATCAAATTTTTTATGATGCATACTAAATGATATGATATAACATTGGCAAAAATATGAATCATTTGCAATAAAGAAAAGTATTTTCTGTTTCTGCATTTGAAGATTAAAAACTTGCGACAGAAGGACAACCAGTTTTCGGATCGCGATAGTCCGGTAAGCAATTTACTTTCGGTTTCGGTTTCACTGATGAAGGAAGGTTTAATGGAATGAAAAAAAAAGTGAGAACAGAGAACAAATAAACAGAGAAAGAGGGAAGGAGACCATTATAAAAGAAATGATAATTGAGTGTCCAAGATGATAGGATATCATTACTTCAACTATAAATTTGTTATGTTAATTAATTCATAGAACAGATTTATATATTATGCGCTAATCAGATAAATATATATATTTATTTTTATTTCAAATGTACATTTAAAATACATACATGTTGACAAATATTAATATATAAAATTAATAATAAATGAAATATAATAATAAAATATTTATATTGTATTATTTTTTATTTTTACAGCATAAAATGAAGTGATTATAAATATTTAAAATTATAGATATTTTTATTAAAGAATATCTATAAATAATACATATAAATATATAATAATAAATATATGTTTGAGTAATATAATGTAGCCAAATTGGCAAATTTACATTCTCTTATGAAATGTCATAAACGGCTTAAGATAAATGATTTGATTTCATTTTAATTTCGTTTTCTCCATGATTATGCTTTTCACTTTCTTTTTTGTCATAATAAATAATAATTACTTAATCTAAAATAATAATAACGTTTACAAAAAAATGATTCAATATTATGATGTCAATTTATTATTTTATGTTGCTAATTTAAAAAAAAAATTATTTGATTTTAAAAACATTAATTTTACATTAAATTTTTTTAAGTCTAATAAAATTTTATAATTATATTTTATAGATTTTCTCTAAAATCAAGTATTAATTTTAATCATAATAATTTTATGATAAATTAAAACTGAATTTAGATTAAAACTGAAATTAGATCAAATAAAACAAAAACAGCTTTACTTATAAGAAAGATCACTTTTTACTTATAAGAAAGATCACTTATAAGAAATTACCGAGAAGGAGAAGATTTATTATTTAATAAAAAAATAAAAATTGAGATGACGAAGTTTTGTTTGACTATTAAAATTTCGCAACGTTTTCATCTTAATCGAAAGGATAAAAATCGATCGTCATTCCTTTGATCCATACCTGACCTTGATACACATGTAAGTAGGTATTGAGTAAGATTTAAATGATTATATATATTTGCAGACTAAATTTAAAAACCAGAACATTTATTAAAAAAAGATGCAAATATAATTCATCGATTATGCAAATAAAAAATTTTAAATTTGAAACCAATGATTGCATAACTGTCTCAAAATAAATAATTTTTAATCAGTTTTTATTATACAATTATATCATTTTTATTAATATACAATGTGAATCGAAAATTAAAAAAACAATAATTAGTTATCATTTTTAAATGACAAATATAAAAAATATTATTTTTTTGATAAATTACATAAGTGATGATCATTTTGTAGATTAATCTATATTATTATTCAAAAACGCGATTATTCTTGTGATAATAACAATGATGTAAAACTCGTAAATTTATGTTTATTTTACGTTTTGAAATATAATTAAATTTATATAATAAAAAGATTTATAATAATAATAATAATATTTATATAATAATGAAATAAACAATCTTATTAACATTATTAATAAATTATAGTAATAGAAACAAAATTGAAGATATTTATATTAAATCGAATCATAAATAATAATTGGATAAGTGAATAAATGAAATTCGATTTTTTTAGATTTTAATCTAGTTTTATCATTCTATGTTTCATTTTTAAAATAATCTTATACAATTATAATAGGAGAATATAAATGTAATATAAAATACTTTAAAATTGCCAATAAAAAATAAGTACGTTGCCAAAAAAAAAAAAGAGAAGATCACCTTGATACATTTATCGAAAAAATAAGTACAGCAATTGCAAATAAAAAGATGTGAACTCTTTACAACTTACGTAAAGAAAAAAGTTTTTATTATTTTCAACATTAATAAAACACATTTTATTATAAATTATCGTATCTATTGTTTTTTAATCTTTAAATGAAATTAAAATATTGTTCAATTATTGAATTTTGATTACTTTGTTATGTTAAATGGAATGATACGATTTCATACGATTGATTCAAGAAACGTTATTTTCTCTTTTTTTTAACAGGAACTCGCGTCATTTAACGTCCACATTTCGTGAGTGATAAATTTTACACGGACCCTCAAATATATGAGATGAATAACAATCGAATTCTAAAAGCGCATCGACCTAACTGAATTCAATGTTTTCACTTTCGAACACTTATCACTAATCCTTTAGCATTCAAATTGTTCCATTCTATTCAATTGTCTATTACTATTTATAAATTGATGAATTGATGCAAATTTATTTTTCAATCATATCTCATAATTAATTTCTTTATAATAAAAGTAAAAATTCTTCAATTAAATGCGAGTATAATATTTTTTTTAAAAAAAAAGAAAATTTTATCTCTATCATTATTTATTGTAATCATATTGTAATTCTTTAAATAAATTATTATTTTAAAAAAATTAAAAAAAAATTTTAATTATTCATTGTATTTTGTATAATGTATTGATTTATCGCTTAAAAAATAATGTTTATTGATAGAAATAAACTATAAATATATATCAATTTTAGTATTGAATTATTAATTTCACAATTAATTTTATAATTAATTCAATACTAAATTTAAATATAATTTCAATAAATAATATTTTTATTAATCAAACTGATCACAATCAAGAATCAATAGTAATCAATATTTAATTAAAAAGCAATTATTTATATTTCTATTACGTTATTACATCATTATTAAGTTATTTTATGAATTCTTAATGATATATAAATTTTTTTCCAATATTTACAATTATATAATGAATCGATTTACTTATATTACAGCGAAAACAAGGCAAATAATTTTTCATAAAAATTGGGTGCTCCAAATGATTAATCTAAAATTGCGAAACACCGAAATTAATGACCATGTCATAGAAAAAGAGAGATGCATAAGTGCCAATTCCTATGAGGGAGCAGGTTTCTCGAAGATTGAACACGTGGAGAAGTAAAGTAGATCGACCCAGTTTTGGTCAACTTTAAGTCTTTGTTCATATGGGAGGGGTACCGGAACGATGGTTTTGTAAGAAGGGGTCCCCCTTTACTACGTGGCCATATAAGTAACGTCTGCTGCCACTGAAGAGGCAGAGTCTTGCACCCCTTCGTTGATTCGAACGTCGTTTCATTTTTTAGCGACCAAGGTAATTTTGATTTTGAGATCAGATTAGCCAAAAGACTTATTTTTACATGTTCAATGATTCTGATGGATATTTAAATTGATAATTTTCTTATTTCCATAATAATTCTTCTTCTATAGTAGTAATTCACTTGAACTTTATTCTAAATTATACATATAATAATGTAATGTAAAATAAATTTTTGGAATACTTGTTAATCCTAATAATTTTTAATGAAGATAATTTTATTAGAGAATGGATATTTATTAAAATAAATTTTTCAGAATATTTTTTAAGAAAGTAACAATTTCTTTCTATCTGAAACAGGAAAAATTTTCTATCTTTTTTAAATATTAAAGTCAAACTCTTTATATTATTTCTTTTCAAAATATTTATTATATAGAAATTTATATTTTCATTTTTCAAAATATATAAAATTAAGTTAAAGTTATATAAGTAATATTATAAACGATATATGATCAACTATATTAGGTATTTATCATATTATTCTAGAATGCAATTTGGAATTCTCTTCTCGGTGGTAGCGACATTGCTACAGACTAGCTATGGTGGCTTTGTATCCATCAGGATGCCGTACTTGAATCCAGCAGGTGTAACTTATATAAATAATATCGAACCTGAAGCTCAGCTTGCTTATAGCATTCCTGCTAAAGTCGAAGCCCAACACGTTGGATATGCAGCTGCTCAAGTTCCAGCAGTGGCTACTGTACCTTTCGTCAAACATGTACCAACTGTTTCTCATGTACCAATTACTAAAATTGAAGCACAACCTGCTGTTTTGGAAAAACAATTAGATGTGGTAAAACCGGCCGTTTCTACTCGTAAATTCGAAGTAAATAATTTTTTAATTTAAAAAATAATTTTTTTGCTTTCTCTGCCTTTTACTGATTCCTCATGACTTTTCCTTCTCTTTATTTGATTCTTTTACATTTTTTCTTTTAATTTATATTTTGATTAGATTCTTTTATCATTTTTCTTTCATTTACAAGAATAATTTTCAAATTTTTCTTTTTCTTTATATTTAAATTTTTTTCATTTTCTTTTATTAATTTCACTTTAAAAACTTAAAAAAATAATACTTTTCACTAGGTACGTCGTCCAGCAATTCAAAAGCAATTTTATGACATTGAAGAACGCGTAGTTGTTCGTCCAGCTGGCTCAGCAGTAGTTGAACTTGATCAACCAACTTCCAAAACTCAGAAAGGACCAGCTGTGATTCAACCTTTGGTCCAACATTTCGAAGCAACTCAAACTCTTCCATCTCCAACAGTTTCTTCTCCTCCAATTTCTAATGATGATGAAACTGTTGTAGTAGAAAATCCTGAATTTCGCAAACTCAATGTTCAGAATCAGGTAACGTTTAAACTATTAATTAAAAATTAATTTAAATTAATTCTTCTTTATGAATAATTAAAATTTACTTTTTTCCTAGGCTAGTGGAAGTTTACCTCAATTAAAAACTAACTTGAACGGTGCATTATCGAATGAACCTCTCGTTGCTCATGATCCCTCACCAAGTGTTATCGTTAGTCCCAATTCCTCTCCTGAACAGGACCAACAAAATCAAAACAAATTGATCGAATTGCTCACTGCTCGTGGTAATGTTGCTGAGGTAATTATTGTTATAAGATATTATTATAATATTACTATAAAAATTATTATAAAATTATTATTATAAAAATTATTTTAAAATATTATAAAAAAAAATAATTATAAAAAAATTGCTAGTTATCTAATTATTTGATTAATTAGTACTTTTTTTCAACATAACTCTTGTTAACAATTAATCTGATTAAATGAAAGCTTTATCTTTAATATTTATTTATCATATTTTGTATTTATGAATATTATATTTTTAAAGGTTGGATTCGGTCGTTCTGGTCCCTCTCAATCCGCAATTGGAGATGTTGGCCAGGTTCGAGGTCGAGTAATTTCCGCCACTCCTGCTCCGGAATCTGCGGAACCAGCTGATGAACGAGTTTCTACAAGACGTGTCGTGATTAGCAGACCAATTGAAACTCTTCAAGAAGTGAATGTTGTGGAACCAGCAACGAAAATAGAAAGAGTATCCGTACAACAACCTACCTTTATAAAAACCGCGCGTTTGGATCATGTTCAAGTTCATAGTTCTGTCCCTGTAATCGGAAAAGCTCTTGCACCAACGATTGCTCATGCTGCTGTTCCGGTTTATCAGAAAACCATTTCGCCAGCTTATGAATATTATCACTAAATCAACTGACGACTTGTGATGTTACTTGTTTCCTAATATTTTAAAATAGAACTAATGAATATATATTGTGCTATATTAGATTTATGTCCATGATTGAATATTTATGTTAAAAGAAATTAAAATTACAGGATTTTATATTAATTTTTAAAATTTTAAAATAATTCTTTTATGAAAAGAATTTTATAATTTTTTTATGAAAAGAAAGATTATACATGTTGTAAAATTGTATTTTTTAAATTGAAATAATTTTTCATATTATTTCTGTTAAAAAAATTATATCCTATAAACAAATGAAACCTTGTATACTTTATATTTATTTTATATTTTGGAAAATGTTTATAACTATAAAAAAATGAAATATGATTGTTTTATTTCTTATGCTTATTCTTAAACCTGTTCATTTGAAGTATAGAAAAATTTTGAAATTATTCGGAGGATTTCCAAACTTTGTTAACTTATTGATAAAGAAATTAAAAGATTAAAAAAATTAAAAAATTAATTAATAATTTAATTAATGGAATTTTATAATTAAGAGATATTCATATATTTGAAATTATATTCCTTAAAATATGGTTTGCAATATTGAATTTAAAAATTCAATAACAATCTTTAAAATTTACAATAATTAAATTAAGTAAATTCAAAAACAACTTTATAAATTTATTTTAAAACATTTTATTACTTTTTTCTTTTTAATACAGTTAAAAATACCTATATAAAGTATATAATTATTAAAAAAGAATAAAAATAATTAGATAAAATTAAACTAAAAACATAACTATTAAAAAAAAATATAAAAGATTAAATATGTTCAATATTGAATGCTGTACAAAACTTTTCGCAATCAATTTGTGTATAATAATAATCTCATAAAATGTGAAAGGTTCTAATTACAAAATAAAATACAAGATCTTATGTATCCTTCTTTGCATAACTTTTGCATAACTATTTTTTCTTTCACATTTTTCATAATTTCTTTAAATCATATGCATTGTTCAGAATAAGTTAACAATAACTTCTTATAGCAGGCAAATCAATTTTGACAAGGATAACCACTGCCTCTGGATATTCCTATAAGGACATAACATTGACCTAAATACCATTAAATAAATATGACTTTATATCTATATTCGTTCCCTTGCTTGTTTTTCACCGTAAATAATCGAAAAGGATTTGCATGAAATTCGAACGTGATAGAAGAAAGCGTAGTCGATTACATGATTACTGCACAAGGAAAGCAAAGAAACTTGAAATTGCAAATGATATATACTATACAATATATAAATTTGTCATAATAATATAGTGAATTGTAACCGGAATTCAATTATTAACAAAGACACGTATATATGTTACCTGTATACATAATACATAAACCGGAAAACTATGTTGACCAAAAAAATCTTTAAGAATCTGAGTAGTTAGCTTACCAATCATGGAACATACATAACATAATAATTTAATAAATCTTCTAAAATTTTTTTTTTAAATTGCAAACTACTATAACAAATAATTAAATTTAAATAATTAAATTACTTTTTTTATTATTTTTATTTTACTTTTTTTAAATTCATTTAAAAAATTTCAAAATTTTTCTTATATTTTTAAGTTATAATAATTTCACTAAAAAAATTTAAAAGAAAAAGAAAATTTAAGAAAAAGATTATTATTATCAAAAAAATAAAAAAATATAAAAATGTAAAAATTACAGTTGATTTTTAACTTTTATATTTAAAAATTTTCTATTATTTTTTTAAATTAAACATATGATTTTCTTAAATATTATTTTTCCTTATTTATAAAATTTTGCAATTATTTTTGATAATACTATTTTTGATTACTATAAATAAAATAATATGTATAATAGCTTAATTCGGGAATAAATAAATTTAAAAAATAATGAAAATTCTGACATACTATAAAATCGATTTCCAAGCACGTAGAAACATTACACTCACCAAATTTCATGGTACACATTGATTTGAATCGAGCGATTGTTTTTAAAATACAACTTTTAACATATTCATCGTGCGTAAACTGGTGAATCGACCGAATGCCGCACCTATTGAATTATTATTCTTCCAAAGAAAGTGAAAACCAAAAAAAAGTTTCAGAATATTCTATACAAGACAATATGATTCAGCTTATTTGTGTTTTATCGATTTATAATAATTCACTTATAGAAATTCTACTGATGAATTCTTGACTAATTTCTAATTAATTATAATTATAGAATTATTAAGGAATTAAGGTAAAAAATTTCAAAAGTTATAAACAATGATGAAAGAAAAGAAAAAAAGAATAAGACTTTTTAAAAATTTCTAAAGAAAAAAACAATAAAAAAAATTTTTTCAAAAAGAAAATAATTAAAAAAAAATACAAAAAGATTTGACAAATTTTTAATTCAGAACAATATAAGTCTTCTATATTTTAAATATTTATTACTTCTTAAAATATTTTTTCATAAAAACAATCTTTTAAAATGATTTTTCTAAAATCAAATTTACTTGCTTTATTAAACTTATATTTACTTACTTTATTAAACTTATAATCTTCTTATAGTTTTTCTAATGAAAAAACAAATCACAAAAATTAGATATTTCTTTTCTTTATATTTTGTTTATAATTCATAAATCTATGCCACATGATCCAAAATTTATCTTGGATAAAGTATATCGAATATTCAATATCCCTTACTATAAATAAAGCACTCAAGAATCAGGAAGATCATAGATAAATGCAAACAAGCAATGATTACGATTTGAAGGAATCTTCACCCTTGAAATGAAGGAACGAATGACCTCGTCGATAAGGTCGGTAGAAGTCAGAAGACAGATAATGACCAAGAAAACGTCGACAGTAACCTTAGTAACTTGTATTGAAGTAACAGCTACTATATAAGTAACACTGTAACGAATCTTGAATTCAGTTAGACACGTGCAAGAGAAATAACTAGATCTGTGAACCAAGTAATCAAATGTTCAAAAGGTGAGTCTGCTTGCGCAGAAAATCCAGCATCACAAGAATTGATCGAAATACAAGAAAAGAATTAGAGAATTCCTGTCAAGAGGATCAGCAATTTCTCAACTCATATTTAATAATTATAAATAGTGTATAGCTCAAAATCTCACGAGAGAAATATTCTCTTGAAATTTCTGTGTTAAATATTTACTTCATGTGAATTGAATGATAATATAAAAAAAGTGATATACGAAGAAAAACTTTTACGTGCAATTTTGAGCGATGTACTAGCGCATGTGTAGAATAGATATAAAGTTTGAATTAGAGTACTGATTCAGCTATCGTAAATTCCTTTTTTTTTTTAATATCTTAATTTATAATAAATATCTTTTATTATAAACTCGTTATGATTCATATTTCTTGTTTGGTAAAGTGATTATAATAAAATACTTAAAATTAAAAATTTTAAAACCATCTCTTTTTTATAATTTTAAAATGACAAAATTATTAGTTTAAAATAGACAAAGTTTACTCTTTCCAGAATCTTGCATAAATATGAATATAATAATTGTGCTTATGATCGTGATGGAATTATGCGTGGCCTCACCACAATATTATCTCCCCTCGGGATTCGTATATCAACATCCAGCAAATCTACTGAATTCGGCGATAGAAAACACTTTACCAAACGAATTGCGAAATAACTTTTACAAAAATCCACAAATTGCTGCCAAACTCGCAAAAGAATCATGGATTTTCAACAAAGAAATGCAGGTAAAATTTTTGTTAGTTTTAATATTTTTTTCATAATATTATTAAAACATATTATAATTAATAAGTGTCAATTGATTTTGAAACGAGGTTGATGGATTTAGTTCTGAAATCTGAGAATATGACCTTCACTACTCTCTCTTATACCTTTTTTATCTCTATCTTTTATTGATATATCGCATTTCATTATGAATTTGTAGTACAATATGTATCTAATACTTCTAATACTTTTTAATCTTTTCATTTACTGTTTTTTTTTTTTAATGAAAAAAAATAATTTATATTAATATCATTTCTTGATATTTTTTTAATAAATATTCTAATATTATCATCATTTAATATTATCATTTTTAGTATTTTATTAGTGTTTCTTTATAAAAATTTAATGATATATATAATAAGAAACTAATGATACATTATAATTGTAATGTTTCTTTTTATTGTAGGTAATCGATCGTGAAACAGATAAAATACCACGGGAAAAAGTATATAATGTTCTTCACAATGCAGGATTTGTGCGAAAATAAAAAAATAATAAAAAATTCTTAATAATTGTTTTTTTTAATTTTTTATAACGATTCTTCTAGATCCTTCTATATCATTCTATCTTATATTTTTTTATTAATATTTATATATTATTTTATTATTTTTAAATTTATTTGAAAAAAAAATATAATTATTATGAAACAAAATTATATGTATAATGAATTTTTTACTTCTTTATAATTTAAAATTTTGTTTTCAAAATACAAACAACTAATATATATAATTGATCGATTTTTAATGTGCATTATTTAAATATATTAAATATTTATGAATGCATTATATATAGACTCATATTCATAAAAATTATAAATTTTTAAAGAATTAAAACAAATATTTTTTATCAAACCACTTAATTAAGTATTATTAAAATCAGAACTATTTAATTAAGTATTATTAGAATCAATTCAGAAATATAAAGAATATTTAATTAAATACATATATATATATTTTATTTATTAATTTAATTGTATAAACTATAATAAGATATATAAAAGATTCAAAAATAGGTTATCATATTTTTATAAAATTTTATCAATGTATTATTTTTCTTTGCATAATTTATATTTTTCACAAGATTCTAATAAAATATCTATAATGGATATATCTTCACCCATTATGTAAAGTGACTTTTTATGAATAACTTGATGCACATTAGTATGTAAAAAACTATGTATTTTTTCTAAATAGTTATCTATTTCATTTGCATATAATACACCTTTGCTTTCATAACGTAAGATATGTGGATAATAATTTTCAATTATGCGATTTAGATATCGCGCTATATTTATTTCGCCTATTATTTTATGCATTCCTGGTAATTGCATTATAGGATCAATACCAATTTCTTTCCAAATTATTGTTAAATGAATGTCATTAATTTGATTGCCTTTTTTATATTCCAAACAAAAATCTGATAATTCGTTTGGAAAATGTTGCACATTGGAATGTACATGAGATGTCACAAAAATGTTAATGTAAGATTTTACATAATGAAAAAATGGTTCTATAAATCTGATTGGATGTTTTGGATCACAAAATAAAACAAGTTTTTGCTTTTCGAATTTTCTGATACATTTAGATTCTCTTTCAAGTTTGTTTATTTCTTGTTTCATGTCTTCAAGCTTCTTTGTTTGAGAAGAATTGTGACTAATCCTGTCAGAAAGGTATATATATAGTATTTATTTTATTTATTTACTTATTTAATAAATAAAATTTTATACATTGAATGAAAAAAAATTAATCTACAAAGTTTATTATAAAATTATAAATTCATTTTAATTTCAATATTGTAATTATTTGCATAAATATTTTAATAATAATTAGAAAAATATTTACTTGTTTAAGCGACAGATAGGATTGTTGTAAACCATTTCCAAATCTACTTTTGGTCCAACTAAATCTCGTATATTATTTAACCCATATTTAATCATAGTTGGTCTAAGAAAAAACAGATATAATTAAAAATTTAATAATATATTCATGATGCAGATATCAATTATTATATAGATATTAATTATTTTTCTGTTACCTTTCTAAAGATAATCCCCAAGCAATTACATTTACATCTTTAGGTAATCCCATTGGTAATAGCATTTCTGGTCTGAACATTCCACTATTACCAATTTCTATCCATTTTTTCAAGCCCTCATGATAACAAA
Organism: Apis laboriosa; assembly: GCF_014066325.1. Lineage (NCBI taxonomy): Eukaryota > Metazoa > Arthropoda > Insecta > Hymenoptera > Apidae > Apis > Apis laboriosa. The sequence goes on from NW_025222908.1 coordinate 160,070, forward strand.
AAATTTCCATACTAGGTTCCGTATATGGATTGTACGCGGGTTTAAACTGAAGCTGTATAATACCAAGTTTCTTAAAAAATTCATATAAAATTCCTATCAAATCACCTAATGTGAGATTATAATCTGCAATAACACCTTCAATTTGATGAAATTCGGCTAGATGTGTAGCATCTAAAGTTTCATTACGAAATACTCGATCAATACTGAAATACTTCACTGGTTTAAATTTATTCTGAAATTTATAAAAATTTCTTAACTTTTAAATTGACATTTAAATTTTTTATTTAATTACCTGTTGCATAAGCTTATAAAGCATTCGTGCACTAACAGCTGTTGTATGAGTACGAAGAACATTTTTTTGAGCTTCTTCAAGTTTCCAATCATAACGATAACCAAGAGATCCATAGTCTCCTTCACTATGAACTTTTTTTACTTTTTCCATATAATCTATGGGAAAGTTTGTACTGTGAGATGGCTCTGAAATAAATATTTTATCCATATTAATTATCCATATAAATACATTTAATTTAAAAAATTTATTAATAAAATATACCAGCTATAAAAAATGTATCATGTGCATCTCTTGCTGGATGCTGTTGAGGTTGAAATAATGCATCAAAATTCCAAAAAGAACTTTCTACATAATTATTGGTTGGCATTTCAGTAAATCTAAAAAGTGAAAAAAATATGTAAGAAAAAAATATTGAAAACATGCATACAAAATTTAAAATTTATTTAAATAAGAAAAATAAAAATAATTTTTTCTTTTACATACCCCATTTCTAAAAAAATTTTTCTAAATTCGCTTCTTACTTTTAACAATGGATGCAAATGACCCACTTCAAGAGTAGCACCAAGTGCTGCAAAATTATATGGTTTAAATTTTTTATTTTTCCATGCACCATTTATTAACAAATCAGCAGTTAATTCTGTTTCTTGTTTTTCAATTGTTGTTGTAAAATTTGGACCTTTTTCTACTTGTATAGATTTAATAATTCTGTTAAGAAAATTATTTATGTAATATAATTTTTTTTTAATTAAATTAATAAAAAACTTACACTTGTTGAATCAATTTTCTCTTTTTATAATCATTTCTAAGCTGATCAGTTAAACTTGTTAGATCCTTTAAATCATTTTGTATAATATCTATAATAGAAGTTGCTTTCTTTTTCACAATAGGTATATCATTACTTTTGTCAATTACAATCCACCCAGCTTGTAATGCTTTTGAAAATCCAATTTTTGCAAAAGGAATTGATTGTATAATTTCAGATTGTGGCATTCCATCATCAGGAATTGCATTATAAATTGCTGCTTCATGACTTCCATAATTCACGACATGATGACCTTCCGATGTTAATTCCCATTTCTTATCAATAATTTGCTTACTGGAAATTAACTATAATGAAAATATAAAATATAAAATAAAATGTAATTTAAATAATATTTTTATAATAAAAAAATTTAAAAAACGAGAATAGAAACTTTAAGGTTATAATCAAATTTCTTCCTCCAAAAATTCGATAAATTTATTTATAAATACGCATTTTTATAATAAAACATTTTAAAAACATTTTAAAATTAAAAATAATAATTTTTTAAAGTCATTATTATAAAAACATATAATTATGACACACATAAATATATATAATTTGTTGTTAACTTACATCACCAACTGCTTCAAGACTCTTGATAGCTCCAATAATTTTTTGATGATTTTCTTTAAAAACTTCAGCCAAATATAAAGAATTTAATTTTCCGTACTTATCTATATAATCCAATATTTGATCAGTTAGTTGTTGTTTTGCCATGTTTGAAGAGATAATGATTTATATTTTACATTAAAACTACCGGTAAAGATCCACGTGAATCATACGTGAATACTATAAAATATCAATAATAATAACATATGGATAAGTATAATTAAATAAAATTAAATTTAATGTATATAATTTATTTTTACTACTTCATATTATATATTTACATATATATGAAATCATCAAAATATATTAAAAATTTATTAATAGCAAAATTCATAATTTAAAATATATATATATATATATTTATAAAATATATTATATATTTTTAGAAATTTAATTTCTTACATAAAAATATATTATATTATAAAAATATAATATATTATATTAATAATATATTATAAAAATATATTTATATAATATTACAATTTTATGATAATAATCTTCTATATATCACATCTTAAAAGTACTTAAAAGATTTATAAAAAAAGACTTATTAATTTGTATTTTTATTTTGTATTTTATTTACATTTACATTATAAATATAAATTATTTTAATGGAATAAATCTTGAAAAATAGATAATACGAATACCTAGTCTATCATGTTTTACAAGTTTGTAAGTAATAGAAAATCTAAGTAATGACAATCATTTCAGGTTTGATTTCAACTTGATTAAATGTTTTAGCATTTATAAACGACAATTAAGCCTACCATTTTAGGTACAATAATCATATTACGCAAATTTAACATTAATATATATATATATTAATTTCTGGTTTTTCATTCAGTGGTATTTTTTTTTTTGCTTTATGCAGTTTTTTTTACTAGAGCCATGGATTTTCTTTTTCAAATCATGAGAAAATCGCCTATGAGCACGGGCATGCATTAAAATCATAAGCTATTCACTAGACAAATATAATTTAAAGATTATATAAAATGTATATCTAAAAATAATATAAATGTATAACTAAATATTTATTATTATTTTCAATTGATTTTTTTAAATTGTAGTAAATTAAAATTACTTTGGCATATCAAAAAGTTGATCGAAATCAACTCCCTGAAAGATAAACTTTCTAAAAATCTTTTTTCTTTTGAATTTTTTCTGTTTAAAAATCATATGATAAAATTTATAAGAGATTATGTCACGAATGGAAAATACATTTATTATTTAATAATATATTAATTATTTTTACATATTAATATTATATCTTTTGAATAAAAAAAATATCTTATTTTAAAATATTTATTTTTGACTTTTTGAACTAGATGAAAAAGATTTTATCGGATATATTTATTATCTATTAATCATACCTCAGCCATGTTTTCAATTTTTTTAAAGAAACGAAAACAGCGCTTTTCGTTTTATAGGATAAAATTCCGGCACTAACTAAATATTACTAGATGAAAATCTAATATAACTACTTAAATATTGACTGTTTTTCTACTTGTCTATTTTTTAGGAAGAATATTATTCAAATTATATTATGAAATTATATTTAATACTAATTATATATTAACATTTATAACATATATTATATATTATTAACATTTTAATTATTTAACATCTTTTTTATTTTATTAAAATAAAAATATGTTATATTAAAAAATATACCAAATAATGTTTTTTTAAATGATTTTTTATTTACGTCAACTAATATGAAATATATCTTTTTTAAATAATTTTTAAATAATATTTATCCAATCATTATGAATTAACATCACCTAAATAAAAAAATAATCAACATTTAAAGATTTATACAAAATAAATTTAATTAAAAATCCCGCCAGATAATATTTTTCATTTTATATAAAAAAAAGTACTGTCAAAGTGGCGCTAAATCATGATTAGTACTCTTATACATTTTATAAGAGGCTGCATGTTCCCATTGGACCCAGATATTATCCAATAAAATTGAGAAACTTTAACTAACAGACATATATGAAGAAATCGATGCAAACGTTTTGTCTTGGATTGCTTATAAAATAATGAAATATATTTTAGTAACTGGTGGTGTAATTAGTGGAGTCGGCAAAGGTGTTATTGCGAGTTCATTTGGAACTATACTTAAACATTGCGGTATTCATGTGACATCTATTAAGATAGATCCTTATATAAATATTGATGCCGGTACTTTTTCTCCTTACGAGCATGGTATGTTATTTACAATTTATTTTTTAAATCATTTCATTTGAATGAAATAACATCCACAATAAATATTTGTGTAAAAAAATCTGAAATTTTAATATAGCTATGTGATAGATCAGAACCTATTTTATATATTGCTACCGCGCAATTTTATAATCACGTGTGATATTTCTAAAAACATTTTTTATTCTAATAATTAATATAATATTATAATTATATATTAATATATTAATATATTAATATAATAATATAATTTTTTTTAAATGCAATGAAATTTATGAATTTTGTTTTGTTCAAATTGCTATTTCATTATTTATTTAAATAAAGTTATAAATAAATATTGTAAATAAATATTATGATATACATCATATTTTTTTCATTAAATTATTTATTTTTTATTTATTAATTTTTGTTTTATTTTTCAATTTAAGTAATTAATATTTGAATATTTAATTTTTTTGGGTAATATTATATTTAATTAAGGTATATAATTAAGGTATATATTTCATTATTTATTTTATTTCATCAATTAGATAAATATAATATTAATTAATAATATTTTTCCAGTTCTATATTTTTTAAATTACAAAAAAATTTTAACTTTTTTGTAAAAATAAAATATAAATATCATTTCAGTTGCAAATTTTTTATATTTTAGGAGAAGTATATGTATTAGATGATGGTGGAGAAGTAGATCTTGATTTAGGAAATTATGAGCGTTTTTTAGATATTACTTTACACAGAGACAATAATATCACAACAGGAAAAATTTATCAACATGTAATATCAAAGGAAAGACATGGTGATTATTTGGGAAAAACTGTTCAAGGTATATGCAATTTTGTTAAATCTTATTTTAAAAATTAAATTATAAATCACTTTAATAAATAAGTTTTTTTTATTTTTCTGTAGTAATACCTCACATAACGGATGCTATTCAAGAATGGGTTGAAAGAGTTGCAAAACAATCAGTAACAAAAGATGGTGATAAACCAGATGTAATTTGGATATAATACTTAAATTTAAAAAAAAAATTTTTTACATGATATAAAATTAATCAAAATTTTATTTTTTACAGGTTTGCATTGTTGAATTAGGTGGAACTATAGGAGATATTGAAGGAATGCCATTTGTAGAAGCTTTTAGACAATTTCAATTTAGAGTAAAAAAAGAAAATTTTTGCTGTGCACATGTATCTTTAGTGCCTCAAGTATGAAATTGTTTTTATTTAATATTTTAACTTTTTTCATTATCCTAGACCTTGACTTTGAATTTGAGCCAAATATCAAATTAGTTTATTCTTTTAAACTTTTAAAATTATATAACTTTTATTTATAAAGACTTATAACTATATTTATATATTTATAATTACTATATTTATAATTAATTTAACTATCATAACTATATTTATAATTAATTTATAAATTATATTTATAATTGAAAAAGAAAAATAATAAGAAAAAAAATTTTTAATATTACATATAATACATTTTTTTAGCCAAGATCTACAGGAGAACCAAAAACAAAACCAACTCAATCCAGTGTAAGAGAACTACGTGGATTAGGTTTGTCTCCTGATCTCATAGTTTGCAGATCTGAACAACCAATAGGCGATTCTGTAAAAGAAAAAATTTCGAATTTTTGTCATGTTGCTCCAGAACAAGTATTTTTTCAATTCTTTAATTTTAATAAAATCTTGAAAGAAATAATTATAAAACTAATAAAAGTTTATATTTGTTAGGTTATAACTATACATGATTTGTCATCTATATATCGTGTTCCTTTATTGATGGAATCTCAAGGTGTAATTGAATTTTTAAATGATAGGCTACAATTAAATATCGGAATGCCACGCCCTCGATATTTTATGCGAAAATGGAGAGATTTGGCAGATCGTATTGATCATTTACGAAAAGAAGTAAATATTGCATTAGTAGGAAAATATACAAAATTAGAAGATTCTTATGCATCAGTTACAAAAGCATTACAACATGCTTGCATCCAAGTTGGTTATAAACTTAAATTAACAGTAAAGTATCAAATCAAAATATCTACTTTTTATTTAATTTATTATTATGATATTATATTTGTCTAATTATTTTTACTTAAAATAATTTTAGTATATAGAAGCTGATAATTTAGAACAAAGTACAAAAACAATAGATCCTGTATTATATCATGAAGCTTGGCAACAACTTTGTAAAAGCAAGTAAGTTATTTTTTTTTGTTATTAATATATTAATTATATGTTACAGAATTATGTTTTGTTTTTTAACTATTTTTAATTATATTTTTGGATTTCGTTTTTTTAGTGGTGTTGTTGTACCAGGTGGTTTCGGTAAAAGAGGTATGCAAGGAAAAATGGAAGCATGTAAATGGTGTAGAACAAATGATAAACCATTTCTCGGTATTTGTTTGGGATTACAAGTAGCAGTAGTTGAATTCGCAAGGAATGTTTTAAATATAGAATCTGCAAATAGCATGGAAATTGATCCAGAAACAGATCATCCTCTCGTTATAGATATGCCTGAATATAATCCAAAACAAATGGGTGGAACTATGAGACTTGGAAAAAGATATACTCGGTTTACAGAAAATAATTCTGTCATAAGTTAGTAATAAATTGTTTAGTATTTAATACAATTTAATATTTTTGTTTTTGTATTAATTAATTATTTCATTCATAGAACAATTGTATGGTAATAAGGATTGCATAGAAGAAAGACATAGACATCGTTATGAAATCAATCCAAATTATATTAATGATTTAGAAGAAGCTGGATTGAAGTTCGTAGGTAAATCAGCATTAATTTTCTATATGTAATGTATATAATATATATATAATTATTATTATTATAATTTTGTTAGGTCATGATGAAGAAAATTTACGTATGGAAATAGCAGAATTAGAAGGACATAGTTATTATGTTGCGACACAATTCCATCCAGAATATTTGTCTAGACCACTGAAACCTTCACCACCATTTTTAGGACTAATTTTAGCTAGTGTCGGTAAATTAAAGCAATACTTGGTTAAAGGTTGTAAACTTTCACCTCAAGCAATCAGTGATAATGAATCAGGTAATAAGTAATAAATTATTTAATTTTACACTTTATACTTATAAATTTTATCATTATAACATAAAATTTAATCATTTATTTTTTTTTTTAATAGATAATGAATGTCTTGTTGATTCAATAGCAAAGCAACAAACAATAAGTGAAACTAGTATGAGTGGTAGTACTACATCTTACAATGATTTGATTGAATAGATATATTAATCATAAAAATAATTTTAATTATGATCTTTATAATAATATTATAAAGATTTAGAATACATGTTAACAGATTTATGATAATATGCTATATATTTAAATTATATAGTTTTATTATTGGATATGTATATATCACGTATATTATATACCAAAAAATGTCTATGTTATATAGTTTTATACCAAATAAACTAAAAAAATTTAAATATTAGCACATTTCTGATAAATTAGACTTTTTATTTTTCATAAAACAATATTTATGAAATGTTCAAGTTCTTCTTTCTCATCATTTCTGTAAATAAAAAAGTCTAAATAAGAAAGAAGAGCTTAATCCTTAATTTTATTAACTTTCATTGATTAATCATTTTCTATATTCCAGTCAAAATCAAATGAATTTAGAATTTTATATTTTTGGCAATTATATACTTATAATCATAATCGATCAATCCAGCTATAATCTCGGCGAATATTTATTTATAAATAATGTTTGTTATTTTTTTATTATTATAATTAAATATTAATTATAAAAAAATTTACAAAAAACTATTTTAAATATAAAAATTGTATTAAAATTACAAATTCACATAATGGATATTCATTAATGTTATTCAATTAATATTAATGAATTGAATTTGTTCAAGTTCTTTTATTTTTTAACTTTTATTATTCCAAATTTCTTTAATTATATAATCTGTATATTTTTTAATTTTCTTTTCATGTATATATATATATATATATATATATATATTTGTATAATTTCAATTAAAAAATGTAAAGTAAAAAATGTAATTTTATTATTATTTACAATGTATTTATGTTAAATTTTAAATATTTATCAAATTAAAATAACTTACATTCTATGTGAAGAAAAATTTAATGGTTTTCAGAATTATTGGATTTTTTTATAGTTTTTAATTATTTCATGACTTATATAAAAATTTAAAATAAAATTTTTATGGCAATTTTATAAAATTTTAATCTTGTTACAAATTATAATGTTTTAATTGGTTAACTAACTTTATTTCAAGGACTGATTGTTATAAAATCATAATTATAATTTCTTGTCTTTATTGAGCAGCACGTTCTGCTAAATGTAGTATATAAAATATACACTGGCATATTATTACAATAAAACATTTTCTTTGTATAAAAATGATATATATACATTCTCACTTATATGAATATTCGAATATTAATTGTTACTAAATTAATGTTAAATTACAGGACATTACATTACAATTCATACAAGAAATAAAATATCTGTAATACATAATAAACAAATATAAACAAAATAAATATAAAAAAAATTAAAATGCACTTTGGACGGTAAGCATTACAAATAATACTGAGAACACATTTAATGGAAAAAAGTAAAAAAGTATTTTATTTATTTATATATATATATATATATATTATATTATATATTATATATTATATATTATATATTATATATAATATATATAATATATATAATATAATGTTTCTAAAAATTTAGAAATATTTTATATGTACAATTCTTTTGTACATATCATTAATAAAAAAAATATAATCAATAGATCTTATAAAAATGCGTTTTGAAATTAATTTTTATTAATTTTATAATTAATGTTAAGTAGATTGTGAAATACGAAAAGAGATAAGAAAGAAATAAATAATTGTTCTCATTTTTTTTTAACATAATCAAAAGTAAACAAACAAATATCTAACATAATAATATCCTGCCGTTCAATCTAAATTTAAATATACATAATAAATATTTATGCACCTTGTAGCCTAAAATAATTATAGTCATATAATTAAATCGATTTCTTTACTTTACTTTTTATTATTACTAGCAATACTACGATTTATACTAATAAGTGTATGAAATAAATTTAAATAAATCTATTAATATACTTTCTCCTCATTGATTTTAATAATTTTTAATGACTTAAAGGATATTATTGTTATAAAATCATTTTGGATAACTTTTTCCTTTATATAAATAAATAGTTACTTATAAAGGAAAAATGATATCCTTCACGATATATTTCAAAGTCATTAAAATCGATGAGAAAAAAATAATTGATCTAAATTTAAAGATAAATCTTATATAATTAATCTAAATATAAAAATTTCTATTTAAAAAAATAAAATATTCTAAAATATATAAATGATATTTCTACATGCTTAGATTTTTTAACGCAATATTTGAATTCATAATTATATTATAATTATAATTTTTATATTATTTTCTGTAATGATGCATTGTACTATTACAAAAATAAAACAAACAATACAGTTTTAATATTCCTTATTTTTACCTTATCTTTTAAGGAAAATTTCAAAGATTTTTTCCAGTCCAGTATTTTCATTATTATAAGAGATTTGTAAAATTTGTTTATGTTAACTAATTAAATTTACCAGTCTCCATAAATCATTTTATACAGTTATTATTAAATCGAAACAGTAGAGAGATGTTTCTTTTTATTCTTTCTATAAAATCTTTCCTTATGACACTTCAAAGTGCACTTATAAGCATAATTTACTATATATTCTAGCACAATATTCAACTTTATATTTAAATAAACCATTCTTTCTTTTTTTGAACTTGATGTCCAGTGGCAGAATGAACTACTGCTGAATCTGGATCCAATGCTATTTCAGCACCTTTATCTTCTTGCGTTAAATATTCGCCTTTATGTCTCGACATATATCTTCCTATAAGTACAGCCATTATAATTAAAGCTATAATAATGACAGCTAATACACTTCCCAAAATTGCGGTGTCTGTTTCGTTGTAAGCAGCTCGAACTTTTTCTTCATCTACTTGAGGTGGTGGACGAGTTTCTATGATATCAGGTGGATGTGTAATCGGTTCCACACCACAAAAATCTTCAGTAAGAGGAGTGCCAAAAGAGCGAACATTTCCAGGTCCATCTTCTTGGAATAATAACTTTAATGGGTAAATATCATCAAATTCTACTCTAGATATGCAACCAGCAAAACCTTCAGTCATGGATTCATTTCTTCCAATATACATATATTGAATATTATTAAATTGTGCGTCAGCCGAGGTTTTAATGTTAAAGGAAAACTCTTTTGGTTCATAATTATCGACTTGTAATACAAGTATCGCTCCTGAATTTTTTCTGCCCACTCTAACATCATGATACTGTCCCAAACCAAAATGCTTATTAGGAAAAATTACTTCTTGCCGTTCAAAACCAAAATCGAAAACTACGCGTAAATGGCCACTGTTTGAAACCATAATTGTCATATATTCTCCAGAAATATTTGAAAAAAGTCCAAGTAGAAAACCTTTAGGATTCGTCGTTGTAAAACCAACTCTAATTTTTTCAGAAATTGTAGATCGCCAGCTACCCATAAAATCATACTTTATTATCGAACTTGGACGCATATTGACACCAATTTCTGTAACAGAACAAATTTAAACTTAAAATATAATTTTTATGATTTTAATATAATTACTATTATATGTCAAATAATTCAATTATAATTTCTAAAAATTAAAAAATAAAAATTTAAAAAGTAAAAAATTTTAATTGTTTTTTTTGTTTTTTTGAAATTGTTTGTTTTTTGAAATTGGTTGTTTGTAATTTTTTTATTTTTCATAATAAAAATAAAAGAAAAGAAACATACCATCTGCACAAATTGGACCTTTAAATGCAGTCCATCGACAATCGCAAGAATATCCATCATATCTTTCATGACATGTACCATTGTTAAGACAAGGGTTACTCTCACATTTGCCCGTGCAACCTTCAGAAATTCCATATAAATTTTGACGGGTATAACTTCTTAAATCTTGCAACTGTCCATTCAAAAGAAGCGCTCTAATACATCCTACGTAACCATCTCTATAATCTGTCGTAGCACCAACTACAAATTCTGATGTAAGATGAAGCGCTCGTACCGGTCCCGGAGGTTCTCTTACTTCATTTTTTAATGCTCCATCCACTACAATTCTAGCTTCTTTACGATTTCTTTCGACCGATACAGAATGCCATCGATTATCAGCTAATCTATATGAGGTTTGTACACTGACAGTAAGTGGACCACTACCCGCTAGATACTGGAACTGAATCTGATTTCCACTATTTATAGAGATTTTTATGTAATCTGTGGGCCCCTTGCTGTGAATTATAACAGCATTTTCAATGGTCGTTTTAAATTCAAAATAAATATCACCGCTATGACCAATATCGAAAGTTGGTAAGTTTATGGTGGCATCAACAATGCGGAATGTTACTACATTTTTGAACAAATCTACAATAAAATGAAATATTTTATTATCTTATAAAAAATTATTCAGATAAAATAAATACAAGTGACACATATTCGAGGATCAAATGTGAAAACTATAATTATTAAATACTAATTGCTATTATACTACAATACTTAATGTGCTTATAAAAATACAATTTACATATTTAAGTGATATAACTGTGTTAAATATAATCATATACCTATATTAAATGGTATCATATCTTACCTGATCTTACCTTGGTAGTCAACCAAGGTAAATCAGGACCTTATAAACAATTTAAAATAAATTAAATATTCTCGTTTATGTGCATAACATTAAGAAAACATTCTTAACTTACCATCTCCTTCACAAATAAGTGGTCCAAGTGTATAACGTCCTTCTTTATCATCAACTGGTGTACCAGTATCACCAAATCGCAATTGTTTAACTGGAAGATATTCTTTTTCTGTAATATCTCCACTATCTTCAAATAAACCATCCAAATCAGAGTCACAATTACACCACTTAGTAGGATCTGCACAATTTCCGAGTATACCACATTCGCATTTACGTGAACCTGGCAAAGCTCCTCCCCAATAATCCATTTTCTGATTATTTCTACTGACCCACCATGAATTTGGTTTGAAATAATCTCCTTGTGGTACTAAAATTATATATGAATATAAAATATTACATGTATATTATTCATAAAATTATTAAATAATAGATAATTACCTGGTGAATTAAACAACTTGGAATGTACACATTCGTAACTAATTCTCTGCCTACAATTAGTAGATCGATTTAAAAGAGCTTCGATTTGATCCATGTCCGCATCGTAAATAATATCTTGAACGAAACTACCTGGTTCTTGAAATCCATCCACAGGTGTCATGCGTTCATTATTATGTCGCAAAATCGTTCTTACACGTCCATCTGTATAAAATTCACAAACAACTGGAAAAGGTTTCAAAGGACCGCTTCCGTCAACATCTATTTTAATATCCGCTCGTTGATTAACTGAATTTATGTTTTTATATGCCTCGCATGAAAGGGGATTTAAAGAAGTGTGACAAACTGCTCCTGTATATCCTGTATTGGCACAATCACAGAAGAATTCATCAGAATTTTGTCGACATACGCCAAAATGTTTGCACGGATTCGGATTGCAACGGTCCATCATCTGACAAGCATCGAAAACAATTTCGTTCTTGCAACAGTATTCCTCTTCTTTCCAATCAGTTGGTAATTTGTAATTACCATCGATACTAATCATACGCATGCAACCAACGAAACCGCGACTGCTTTCTATTCCTATCATACCACCAATCATATAAATAGGACCCGTAACCATATCTAATATACGTCTGGTTCGCATAGGTGTTCCATCGACATTTAGGATAAGATTATTTTTCGAAATTGTTAGAATAACTTGATGCCATTTGCCATCATTAAACTTTTCATCAAAATTATCTAAAATTACTTGAGGATTTCCTTTTGTTTGAATATCAATTTTCAGTTTACCATCTTCTAAAAATAGCTAAATATATACGATATATATATAATATATATAAAATATTATTAATATTATTAATATATATCTGAAAACAAAAATCCTTATTTTTTAAAAATATACAAACCTTCACATAACCCGGAGAAGTAAATTGATGATATAAAATAATACCCTTGTCTTCGTATGTTCGAAAAGTAAGAGAAACATTCAAAGAAGATACTCCTTCGTATCCTTTAAGTCTAGCATATGAACCATGAGTTAAAAATGTAACAGGAATTATGGGAGGTTCAGGACAGTTATAAAGCGTATTCACTTTATAATATCTAAGATTTTCACCAGTAATTTCTGTATCCTTTAAATCATGAATAATACTAGTTGCATTAAGATAAAAATTTTCTACACATCCAGTAAAATTTTGATTGACTACTAATCCATCCTGTTTGTTAGGTACACCACCTATATAAAGCTAATAATGTTTTTAAATTAATATTACAGATTCAAACATTTAATAAAAAATATAAATTATTTAAATGTATAAAATAAAAAAAATTATTTAAATATATAAAATAAATTATAAATTATTACATACTGCTCTATTTAAATCCAGTCTATGAAACTCTCCTTTTATTCTTCCTTTAATTAATACTCTATCTACAGAAAATGAAATATTTTTTCTATTACGTGATATCAAAACATCATGCCACATATTATCATCAAGAAGACTTCCAACAGATAGACTTGTCATAATACCAGATCCCAAATCTATATTCAATATCATTCTATTATCTTTTAATTGTAAAGCTATATAATCTCCCTGTGTCCCACGAGAATACATTAAAATACCATCCGCATTATTTGTTTTAAATCGAAAACGTATAAAATGTCTGTCAGTTTCTATTGGTTCTCTTAATAAATCATATCGTAAAAGGGATGAACCATTGAAGGAAAGGATGTCCGATACTATAATGAAAAAATTAATTATAATGAAATTAATGAAAAGAATTTTATGCATATAATAAAATTGATTTATAGAATTGAAATTTAATTATTCTTTCTCCAGAAGAGTATTAATTAATAAAATCAATAAATAATATTTGAAATATAATTTTTATATTTTTATATTTGAAAGCATAACATAAGCATATTTTTAAAAAATATTTTGATTTGCAAATAAATTTTTTATATCTAGATGGATAAATGATATAACAATATTAGAAATAATATTTTTATATGAATTTAGATAATTTTCTCAAAAAATTTTTAAACAATATCTAAATTTCATATTATTATTTTCACTTACTATAGTCACATCCATATAATTCTAATCTTAATGATATTCTATCCCGCCATCGAGTAGGATTTATTCTAATCCATTGTGCAATAATTGGTACTTCAAATTTGTTAAGTTTTATGGTATCACCATCTATATTACCTTTAAACATCTATAAAAAGTAATTGTATTGTATTAAATATATATTAATTATTTAATATATATTAAATTTTTAAATTTGCATTAACAATAATACATTGTTAATTAGTTATATATATTTATTTTAAGTATAACATTGAATGTAATGCACAGAAAATAAATGGAAGTAAATTAAACATAAATTAATAAATACTTGGCATGCTTTTATGTATATATAGATATGTTAGTAAAGCATTATTAATCATAAGTGCAAAAGCATAAAAGCAAATATTTAACATTCTCTATTGGAAATATGATGTAAAGTAATAATAATAATAAATTATTAAAATAATTGTTGTCATACAATGTTTAAAACATTGGAAAATAGATGAAATTTATATGTACAAAGATAATTTTTGAATTCATATTACTTCTTGACTATTTATCATAAATTTAAAAAATCTAAATATTCTAAAATCTAAAATCTAAATATTTTTTTATTTTTAAAAAATTATAAGTATTATAAAAGTAAGTATTATAAAAAATAAATAATGACATAGCAAAATATATAATTTTAGAATTTAAAAAATTATTCTTTTGCTTTTTATTAAAAATAAAAAGAACATTAATAATATATTGTACAGAAAAGTTTTGTTCCATATTATAATCAGTATTTCTATTAATCTCTTATTATCTTATACCTCATCTACACCATCTTGACTTTCATAACTGGCCCAGGCTTGTCCATCATCAGAATATTGGACAATATACTCTGTTATATACTCATTAGTATGAGCACGACCTCGTGTAGCAATGCTGCGTATCTCATATCTGTCTCCCAGTTCCACAGTAAGATGTTGATCATAACTGCTAAGTTCTGGTGACCATGTAGAACCTCCTGTAAAGCCCAGCCCCATATCCATATGTAAAAGTAGAAAAGTAGAAGAGAAAAGTAGAAGCAAAGCAAGTAAATAGAAGAAGAAAAGTGTTAATAAATCATTCAAAAATGGTAAAATAATGATTATCTTTTATTTTATATCTTAAAATGTATACTTTATATTTCTAGTGCATTATAATTTTTTCATTTTCATATTTACATAATTCAGAAATCAAATAATGAGATTTTAACTAATATATATTTATTTCTATAAATAAATATGCATTCTAACAGTATACATTAAACATGCCAAGCAGCATTTTACTTAAAAATATTACAAAATCTCATTCATAATTTATTCATGCTTACAAAAACTTAACTAATATAATAACACTGAAATTTCAATCATTTTGCATTATCATAGTGCAATAAATTGTTAATATGTTAATATGATTAGTTTTTAAATATAATTATTGTTAGTTACTAAATACCTTTTTAACAAATTTGTTCATGGATTATGGCTCTGCTTAGCAGACACTGATTCAAATGTTATATAGGATCAGTTTACCTTAATATTACCATCTTCTTCTTTGAATTCAACGTAGTCCAAGCCATTTGTGCCATAACTGATAACATATTCCATAACATACTCATTTTGTACTGCTCGACCTTGGGTCGCCACAGCTGTGATGTTCATTATTTGACCCAAGTCGATGATAAAGTACTGATCAAAGTCTGAACTGCTAGCTGTCCATGCGCTTCCGCCTATGCCACAATATATATGCATGCATGCAACTCAAAAATGAACTTAAGAAAGCAGTCATACTTAACAAGATAGAACTACTAGAGAATTAAATACTACTACAATTATTTTGTAATGAATTTAAAATATTTATAATATAAGTAAAATAATATTAATTAAATCTATTTATGAAGATATATAAGTAATATATATAGATATAATATATTTAATATTTATGTTATATTTTTAAAAGTTTTTTAGAATAAATAAAATAATTACAAGCAATATTTTTTTAAAAAATGCATATGTAAGTTGAAGAAATACAATGTTATTTATAAAAAATTACCTTTCCCAAAAGCAGAAAAGAAATTAAATAATATAATAGGTTTATATATGTATATAAAATAAATAAATAAATAATTATATTTTTTTTTATGTTTTGTTATAAATTGAATTTATACATATATATTTAATCAGAAAATTATATTAAAATTTTATTAAAGTAAAACTTTAATTAACACATTGTTTGCCCATATCATGCCAATTATATATATTTAATACTAATATATTTTGCAATGAACAATAAAATATTTGATTAATCAATATTTTTTTAATACATTTAAAGATTTTCTATTTAATGTAGAGAATAATTTAATACTAATTTAAATTAAAAATTTTCCTTCATATACAAAATTAAAAATTACAATTATAACAATATTAACTATCCTATAAAAAGGTAAAATAAAATTTGCACACATATTTCTAACTATCTTTATTAGAGACTCACTAACTAAAATAAAAATGTTATATCTGTACATCTTTATTTCATATATATAAATGTACTCATAAAAAAAATATACAAAATCTAAGTTTAAGTTAAGTAAGTTTTGAATTTTCTTTTTTTTCAAAATATTTTTGTGTATATTCAAGATCTTGTGGAAACAATGGAACAGTGCTTACTAAAAGTTTATCATTGCTTATAATGTCAAATGTTTTCTTTTGTGATTTTGGAGCTTTTCCATTTTCTTGCAATGCTACAGCTACACAATGATGTGAATTTAACAATGTTTCCTCAAACAACCAATCTTGTTTTATACCGTTTATATATAAAGCTGTATCGATCGTTATAGAATTTTCAAATAATTCTGAATTGGTTTCAAATGAAAATGTTCTAAGATCACTTACAATACCAATGCCTAAAGCCTTCACATAGCTTTCTTTTAATGCCCAATGTCTACAAAACATATCGATTTGTTCAGATTCATCTAAAGACAAATTTTTTATCTCTTTCCATTCTGAAGATGAAAAATTTCGATTCATTATACGGAAAAATTCAGATAACGGTTTACCACCAGTATATTCAAATTTCATTACATCTATTCCTAATTTTACATTCCTTGTTTCACCTGCTAAAACTGTATAATTACCTTGATGGGATACATTAAAACTTAAATTTGAAGAAATATTTTTTAAAATAGGCTTATTATTTGCATCTCTTACAAATATTATATTGGAATATGGAATATGTCCATATTCGTTAACAAATTTTCTCATCATTAATCTACCTACAAGAGAAGCCCTAACATCTTTGCGAAATACAAATTTGCCTAATCTTTCTTTCTCTTCTAATTGTATACAAGAAATAGCATAAGTAAAGTCCTTCTCATTAGGATTCCATTCCTTCCAATTGAAAGCCCATCGAATACTTTGAAACATGTTTTCTAATATTAACTTTTAACTTTGATCTGTTAATAAATTAATGTTCCAGAAATTGTAATTTACTTCTTTTTGTTAAAGCATTGCTTTTTTAAGGATCTTGTCTTTTAAAAAACCAGGCTACTCTTTAGCATCCACCTGAAGCAAATAGATAAGAAATTCTATTATTTTTTTTTTTTTAGTGAGTAACAATATTTACTTTTATTTATTTATTAATTTAATTTATAAATTAATTGTTTGAGAAATAAATATTTATTGCTTAAGAAGAAATTAGATGTACAGAATAACTATGCAATGAGTCAGTGAGTTCAATTTATATAATTTAGACCTAAAATTCTTTTAATTGACTGAGAAATGTGGGTGTGATGAGAATAATATTTCTTTAACTGAAGTTTTTTATTAAAATATTAAAAATTTATTTTATATATTAATATATTTATATATAATATTTTATCTATATTGTTGTTAAATTTAATTATAAAAAAATAAAAAAAGCAATCTTAATAACATATATACTTAATTACATATTTCTTCAAAATATAACATAACAAGCAACAAACTACTATATATCAAATATATTTATACAAGAAAATAATATAAGAAACATTGAATAAGTATTTTAAAAAAAAGTGCAATATATTTTATGAAAAAATAAAAGAAATTTTACCATTGAGCCTGGCATTTTTTGGACCTCTGTTAGGTAATGAAGTAGTGGCCGTTAAGTGAGCTCTGTCCAAAAGTGGTTCATTACATTCATCATCTAATAAAAAAAATCACAATGAAATTAATAATATAATTTACATATACATTATTAATATCAATAAAATTCTTCATTCATCTAATTGTAAATTCAATACAATATTTTTGTTTTACAAAAGACATTTATCGATTTAATAATACAATTAAAGAATTTTATTTTATGTAATGAATATATGTTTAATAATTGTATCATGCTTATTTAATAACATATATTTAATAAACATTATAAAGCAATTAATATATAATTATAATGCACTGATTTTATAGAGTTTTAATTTTTAAATTGCATACGGATTCACATATTAGATAAATTAGAAGCTAAAATATATTCATTTATCAGCAAGTCTGTTAAATTCTACTGCGCCATGTTGTAAAATGGGCTTGGCTTCATTGAATCATCATGAAAATTTTTTCTTTTCCGAAAAAAAATTTTAAATTATTAATAATAAGTTTTACTTACATGCAAAAGTAAATGAATTACATATAATTGCGAACACGAATACAAAACACTTAATAGTATTCATCGTATCATTGCCCTTTTAGAGAGCAACATACGACAATATATTCCTAAGCGGGACGCGTCGTTGAAACTGTTACTGATTCTCTTGTATTCTTGTATTACTCTTACGTAGATACACTACTACGAAAAGCTTTACTCACACATAGTCACACATATATATTCAACTATACTATATTAGTTATTTAAAGTGATTTATTGAATATATTTCAATTAAGATTTAAACAAAAAATAATTTTTGCATTAATATAATTTAATGTAAGTTAAATTTATATAAAATTTATACAATTTAAAATATATATAGCAAAATTCTATCTTAATTTTATGATATATTAAATTTTTCATTATTCTTATAAATTAAAACTTTCATTAAGACTTTAAAAAAAAATATTTATAGAATTTGTTTTTTTTTTTATATATTTGTATTACATATTATATTTAAGATTTAAAAATAATGAAGAAAGTTATTAATGATCGATAACATCAATAAATATATATTTATGATATGAATTATAACATAATAAGAAACAAAAGTTCTATATAATTAAAAACATTGTTAAAATATATTATTAGATCATTAATAAATCATTAGTTAATTGCTGTGCTTCTTTGCCTTATCCATTTTGATTTATATACTTGTGTCGACCTCTGTTGGTTATTATTGATATAAATGAAGTACAAAAATATAAAACAATTCAAAATTATTTAATTTTTATACAATATTTTTTCGATGTCACTAACAATTTTTTAAATTTGATAGAATTAATTCAATTAGAACATAAACATCTGTAATTCAATTTAAATTTTCGTAAAATCTTTCTAAATAGATAGAAAGAGAGAGAAAGAAAGAGATTTTTCAATAATTTCTTTTTCTGAATAGTTTAATTAATATTAATATAAATCATTGATTTTAATATTAGATATAAATTAAATTAGCTTTAATAAATAAATGTGAGAAATTTAAAAGTGACAAATTTTAAGAAAAGAGGTTAAAAATCAAAGATTCTTTGTAATTTTCTAACCAATAAGGTAAGATATAGAAATAGATATATTCACTATTTTGAAAAAATGAATATATATATATATATAAACATAAAACGAATATGAAATGAATATGAATAGAAAAAAAATGAACATTTAAAAATAATTTAATGTCATTAATATCATTTTTCTATCATGTTTATAATTATTAATTAAAATGGCTGATGAATTTGAAAGACAGAACGAAAAAAAAGAAAAAAATGAACAATCTAATCAAAATAACAAATCTATACAAAATGAATATGATAAACAATCTGAAGAAGAAGATAGATATTCGATTGAAATACAAGAACCAGCATCAGTAGAAGATATTTACAATAATGATTATGTAGAACATGAAGATTATGAATATGTATCGAAACCTGAAAAGAGGGAAGAAGAAGAAGAAGAAGAAAAATGTTGGTTTCTATTTCGTTATAAAATTAAAACTAATTATCGTTATATTAAAATATATCGTTTTCTTAAAAGAACATATTTAAAATTATGATCTTAAAAATGATTTTTAATATTTTTAATGCGTAAAAATATTTATACGATTCATATTATTCGAAAATAATAAAATTCCTAAAATAAAATTTTGATAATATAGATACATTATAAGTTTAAAAATTTGAATATTTATAGATATTTATGTATTTATTTATATAGAAATAGATTTTATATTAAAATTATCTATTTGCTATTATATTATATGTAAGATGTTAATATATTTATGAAATTTTTAGTCAATTCTAGAGACAATTCTAAAGAGAAAATAAACATAAAAGTTAGTATACAAAAATCGATTATTTATTAAGTTATAACCAATTTAAGTAATTTTAATTTTAATTTTAAATGTTGAAGCAAAATAGAATAGAACAAAACTATGATTTCCAGTGAAATGGAAATAGAACGATCTCTCTTTATTTTCATCTTTTATATATGAATGATAAAAAATGTTAAAAAAAAAAGGATCCAAGATTTTAAAAGCTTATAATACTTATCAAGAAAAATTTACATTGAATGTAAATAAGGAAATTGATTCAGGAGAATATTAATTAAAGTTTTCAACATAATTAATAGACTAATATTAACAACTAATACTAATAAATATTATTTTATAAATACGAACAAAATAAAAACATTTGGTAAGATTATACACAAAATACATATTTGTTATTTTTACGTTTGAATAAAAAACATAAATTAATCGGAGAGTCGAGAATAACTTTTTTCAATATTAAATGAATTGAAATGAAATTGAAAATTTATACTTCGTTTGCGTAATGAATTGATTTCTATTAATTAATATTAGTAATAATTATGTTGATGAACTTAAATTAATGTATTTTTGAATCGATCTTTTTAATTATATTCAATAAAAAAATTTATGACATCGAATGTTCATTAATGATAAAAATTAATTTTATATTAAAAAATCTGATTAACTTATGTATTGTATTATTTTACACTATATATATAATAAAAAATTAATTAGTAATGAATATTTTAATTAATTATAAACAATTTCACGAAATATTATTAACCTCATAATATTTATATTAATTATACTTTTTTTATTTTTTTATTTTTGATATTAATAGATTTATTTCAATCAATTTATTACAAAAAATTACAACAGATAAACTATTATAAAAATCATTTATTTTCTTTAAAGATATTCCTGAAGTCGTAGATTGGGAAAAAGAAGCAAAAGAATCGGTACGCATAGATACAAGTACAATCAAAGAAAGGCAAAAAACAATTTATGAGTTAGATTCCTTTTCCGCTTCTGGCATAGGAGCCGAAGAAATTTTGCAACTTGCTTCAAAAGATTTTATACGCGAGCCATTGAAAGAAATTCGTTATTCCACAACATTGGTAAATTACTTATATAACAATATGATATTATCAAATTTTTAATTATTCTTATTCAAACCTGTTATGATTTGCACATTAATAAAATTTATTTATTTACTTTAATTCATAACATCCCAGTTTAACATAATAACTTGAGTCTTCTAATAATAATTGAAAATTTTTTTATGAATTTTTTTTATTTTAAATTATTTTAATATTAAAAAGCACTTTTGTTAAACATAGTTGTTTAACAAAATTGTTTAATGTAATTATTGATTGTAATGTAATTTTTGGAATATATTTGGAATAGATTTAAAATGTTAGATTTTAGGGATATCTTCGTAGTTTTTGGATTTAAAATTTTAAGATTTTAAAATTTTAAGTATTTTCCAAATATATACATCTGTATCATATATCAAAAAGATAATTAAAAACTAATATTGAATTCATTATTTTATTACCAATAGTTGAAAAACAATTGATTATTCCGTTAAAAAGAATATAAAAATCTTTGAAATATTGAGATGGCATATGATATATATATAAAAAAGAGAAACACTGTCTTATATAATTTGTTCTTTTAAACATGTTATTTGTTATAATATATGTTATAATATTTGTTATAATATATGTTACATATATTATAAACATGTATAATTATTTGTTTAATTGATTTATCAAATCATAAATTTTCTGTCTTAGGGTATTCCAGGTATAGCAAGGATTAATTTATCACCAATTACACAAAAAATAGTTGGTTGTGTCATAGGAGAAAATGTCAGTACTGAATATCCTTGGGTATATGTCAGGAAAAAGATCATTGAAGACAATATAGATCTTCATGAAGACAGCAGTGATTTTTTACCCGTAAAAGATGAGATATATAAGTTTCCAAACTCGAAAATGTTAATTGGTTACGTCCCATCGCTAACCGAGGAAGGTCAATTCTATATATGTCTGACCGAAGAAGGTCGTGATGCGATAGTCGAATATATTCAAAAGGAGAGAGAAGATCATGAGAATCGCGTGAGAACTGCTGTATACAAACCAATTGGAAAGTGGAAAGAATTAACTAGCAGTGTGGAAATTGATTCAATGATCGTTAAGAATACTAGACCGCTTTTGGAAATTGAGGTAAAAAATAGTCAATAAAATACAGAAATAGATGAAAATACAATAGTATATCTTTGTTAGAAAATAGAAGAATTGAAAAAAGAATTTCATTTTGCAAAACTGCATTAATTTTTAATTTTCAAAAAATTTCAAAAAATATATAAAAAATAATTTTACATCTGAAATATTAATCTATTAATTTCAGAATTCTGAATATAATTTCTTTTTTATTGTTTTTTTATTAGTGTAATTTTTATATTCAATGATATTTATATTTTTATACATAAAAATTATAATAAAAAATAATAAAATTCTTAATTGTGTATTTTTTTAAATTATTATGTGATTATATATTTGTTCATATTTTATTTTATTTTTTACATTATTATCTACATTTTTTGCTGTATAATTAGATATAAAATATTTCATTAATGATTTATTTTAGTTAGTAAGTACAGCGGACGTGCTGAATGCACCAATACACTTCGAAGATAGAAAAGTGGATGACGTTAGAGATGGATACATTGAGCTTCTTCCTTATCGTCAAATCTTCGAAAATATTCCACGTAAATTGTTATACAATGAAACTCAAATTACTCCAGAATATCGAACTGTAAAAATTCAAACAGAACTTTCGGTACCCATAAATCGTTGGGTCCAATATGAATATACATATGAACGTCCAGATATTAAAAAATTTACCCCGGAAGAACAAGAATCTTTGAAACTTTTTCTTCGTTATTTCACTGATTATATATGTGATCAAGTTAGTTTATATACTTTAACATGAAAATATTAATTAAATATTATAATATATATGGTTAATTACAATCATTCAACTTTACTACAACTCTTTACTACATTCTCTAGTAAGGTTTTAATAATTAATATTTAATATTACATTCTAGTTATTGGTAAATGCTACTTGGGATATTTATTGCAATGACTATGAAGATTTGGTGAAAAATATAAGAGATACTCAATGTCCTATACCTATAACCTATAAAGAATATTTAAGTTTCCATGATGAGAAACACGTGGTTAATAAAGTTATTAATGATCTTACCTGGCATCCATTCTGGACTGGAATAATGTTTACTGCTTATACAAGCTTCGCAAAGAGCCAACATTTAATTGGTCCTAAATCGGATGAAGAGGTGAATAATTTAAAACAGAGAAATAAAAATTTTTTTTTTCTTTGAAATCATAATTAAAATTTTCATTACAGATTATTAAAGCCTATGATAATAATTACGCTCTCGTATGGTCTTTTAACGATTCTTTGATGCCAAAATTAGTGCTTGAATGTCCAAGAGAAGTAACATCCGTGACCGTGAGTCCATTGGATGGAAATTTGGTCGTCGGTGGTTGTGCGAATGGCCAATTAAGTATTAAAAATCTAAAAAACTAATAAAAATATTCATTACGGACAATAAATACAGAGCGTCATATTAAAAAAAATAATAATAATAAATGCAATAATTTTATCGAGAAAAAAAATTGTTAAGATATAATTTTATTATTCTATGGAATACTTAAAACTTTCTTCTTCAATTAATGTAAATTCATCCTGATTTTTTTTTTTCATAAAAATATAAATAGCAGGAAAATTAAATTCTCATTTGCTCAAAAATTGTTTAAATATCAGTTTCTATATACGAAATAATTAAAAGATATTTAAAAATTGATAGGTCGTAATATGGCATATTCCTGGAAAAATTGAAGCAGTAGAAACAGTAATTGTGCACACCGCAGCTCAAATAAGACATAAAATCATGATAAAAAGTTTGATCACGTGGATGCAAGAAGCGCTTAAAATTTCTTTAATCAGACCAACTGCGATGTCTTCATTGAAGGAGAGTCAGAAAGCGGCTGTGACCCAAATTGCATGGATTCCACCATATAACAGTATAGATTCGAGTGGCAGAATTACATCATTACCTAAAGATGCGAGTATTGATGATTTATCATCACAATTTCTTACCGCGAGCCAGGACGGTACGATCGCTTTTTGGAATTTAAAATTAGATGAAAAGTTAGTCTTTTTTTTAAATAAATTCTTTTTATATTACTTATATTACATATATTAGTAAACAATTTAATTTAAGTTTATAACAAATATTTTATTACTATTACTAATAGGAATGTTAATGATAGGAATGTTAAAAAATCTAGAGAAGGAAAATTATGATAAACAAAAAATTTCTCCAAAGATATATCTTAAATATATTTATCAAATGTCATTATTTATTATATAATATCATACAAATATTTTTGTAATGCATATTGAAATTACATAATTTTATCTTTGTGCTATGATAATTAAATTCAAAGTCAAATGTAAATGTAAATAGATAATAATTTTTTATATTAAAATAGAAAAATTCTGAATATAAATAATGAAATATCTATGATAGATTAGTTTCAATAAATGGTTAAAATATTGCATAATTCAAAATTATTACAAATTATTAAACAATTATCTAATTCTTCTTCTATAAATATATTCATCTATTATAAATTCAGAAATTAAATTTATATTTATTATATTATATATAAATTAATCAGAAAATTAATCAAATTATTATTTATTTCAAGATGGATAGCATTAAAAAAGAAGGATACTCGAAAAAGAAAAGAAGCAAAAGTGAAAAGACCAGAAGCATTAGTGGAATCTATATCTCCGTATAAAATATTGGATCGTATTTTCAAGCCTCATTATATTTTGGTGATTCAACATCCGAACGAAAGTCGAAAAGTAGTGATTACTACTATGACTATTTATGTACCAAAATTTAAGAAAGAACGTATAGACGTTATTCCACCTACAGAGGATATAACTATTCGAAGATTTTATAGAAATATAATCGAAAAGCCTGATTTTGAAATGGAAAGAAATATATATGTTGGTACTGTTGAAGGTATACAAAAAAAAGTATTTAGGAAAGAAATAAATTATCCTATCCAATCAAATATTTGATCTATTGAAAATCAAACAAGTCAAATCAAAAAGTCTTTTTATTGATTATAAGATTTTATCATTAGGTGATTTTGGTTGTGTCACATGGGAAGGATATGATTTTACTACGGATTTAACTATTAATACTGAAATATGTCGTTGGATTTGGTATAATAAAATACATGATGGTCCTGTAACACATGCTGTTAGGAATAGACAAGATGCAAATTGGATTGCCACTATAGGTGGAAAAA
This sequence comes from Apis laboriosa, assembly GCF_014066325.1. Classification (NCBI taxonomy): domain Eukaryota; kingdom Metazoa; phylum Arthropoda; class Insecta; order Hymenoptera; family Apidae; genus Apis; species Apis laboriosa. The sequence continues at coordinate 186,238 of NW_025222908.1, forward strand.
TATATGCCGTTTGGAAAGAAAATTTTGGTTTACCAGTAATGTGGAAGAAGTTAGATATTGGGTACTTCACAGATATTTTTATATTTAAAAATCTTTTCTTTTCTTTCTCTTGTTATTAAAACTTAATTAATAATATAAAAACTGTATCTTTTATTTTTATATTTACATTCTAATAACTTATTATTCAAAATTTAATTTAAAAGTAATTAATATACTTTTATTTTAAACTCTAATTAAAGCTTATATATAAACATATTTATTTTAAACAAAACAAAAAGTAATAAATATAATTAAAACAGTCTTATTATATTACTCTAAAATTATTATTATTTTTAAGAAAGCATTATTTTTTTTATTATATTAATCATATTATTTTTTCTAAATTATTTATATATATATATATTTTATATCGAAATATATCTATTTTTTATATAGACTTACTGCTGTTTCATGGGGTAGTTATCGTCCCACGGTATTAATTTTAACAAGAACAGATGGTACTGTTGAATTATGGGATTTCCAAGTGAAAACAGATAGCCCATGTGTTACCCAGAGTTTATCAGGTCACATAATTACGGGAATATATCCTCACGATTTAAAATTGGATCCACAATGCATAGGATTTTGCGATTTCAATGGTATCCTAAGAATGTTCCTATCTCCTGGTGATTTTTTGAAAGTAGATTTAAGTGATATGGAGTGGATGATAAATTTCATTCAGCATCAAGTCGCAAGAGTAAATTTATTTTTTTATATTATCTTTAAATAAATTTCATTAACAATAATATTAATAATTAATAATTTCTAATATTTTTTTATAATAATTTATTTATACTTTAAAAAAATTTTTTTTTTAATTTTTCAATAAAAAATTCTTTCTCATATATATAGATTAATTATGAAAAATTACTTTAATAAATATTAGGCACAAAATTGTAAAGAATGGAGAGAGAAATGGTTTCAAGCAAATTATATAGATATTGAAGAGAAAAGATTAGCACAGGAAGCAGAGAAAAAAAAACAAGAGGAAGAAGAGAAAAGAATTGCCGTTAAAACAATGGAACCCGAAACTACTCTAGAGCCTGTAAAAAAAACATTGGTACATTTCATTTTAATAAATTAACACTAATAAAAAAAAAAGAAATGACTGAAAAAAATTATTATATTAATTGAATTAATTAATTAATTCTTAGAAAAGATGGGAAATGATTGAAGATGCGCGCGAAAAATGGAAAGCAAGAGAATTGAAGCACATGCAAGAAGTACTTTTGGAAAAGAAAGGCTTAAAAAAAGATGATCTTGAAAGGCAACGTGAACCCATACTAAAATTACGACAGGAAGCACAAAGGAAGAAGAAACGGTTACAGGAGACATTAAAAATGCAAGAAGATATTTTCGAGCATACCAAGAATCTTTTCTTCCCCGCAGGTCCTCCCCCAGAGATCAAACCTATCTTACCACCAAAAGAAATTGATTTAGTCACTGTAGAAGATACTATACTTGAACAAGAAGTAATGGTATATAAAAGAAAAAAATTACACATATATACAATCTGGATTTCATTGAAGTTACATGAAAAAAAAAAATAAGTCGAAAATATAAAGTATTTCAATTTTCATTATATTTTTATCTATAAACGTTAAGCAAAATACAATATATTTTAATAGAAAGAAGATTTTCAATAACTTTTAGAATAATTTTTTATAATAATCGAAAGAAAATTCTTGAAAAAAAATAATTATTTCTATTTTATAAATTATAATAAAAAAAATAAAAAAAAGCATGAATAGAAATATAATTATTGTATAACTGATACATTCATGTGTGATAATCGAATATTAAATTTAAATGTACATATACTCTAAGAATATTTAAAATTATTCGGAAATAATTTTATATGAAAAAAATTAACTTATATTTTCGATTTATTCTTTCGATTTATTTTTTACTTTTCAAGTATCATCAAATAATTCAATGATATATTTTAAATAAAATTTTAAATTAATTTTCATTCACAATTTTTTTTTGTAATGAATTCTAAGGACATTCAAGTTCGAGTTGATCCAAACGAAGAAATCATTAATCATTTTAAGGAAACACAAGCTACAATAATGGCTGAGCTACAAAAGAAACCATTCATTTATACGTTTAATTGGAAGCAAATTTTAAGAAAAGGAAAAAGATTTCGTGATACACTGGCTACCAAATTGAGCAAAAAAATTGCAGCAGATATAAGAATATAAAATTCAACAAGCAAATATTTGTTTTATATGTGTTTTAATAAAATGATGTGTAAAATTTTATTAGCTTTTTATTCAATCATAGTTAAATTATTAAAAAAAATATTAAAAATAAAAATTTATGTGTTTACATATTCCCTTAAATAACTAAATTAAATTTAAATACGTATAAATACTTTATACATTAAAAATAATTGTATTTAATTTAATTATCATAATAAAAAAATAATGATAATTATTTAATAATTATAATAAAAAAAATTAAAAATTTTTAATTAAATCAATTTAATAAAAATAAAGTTTCAATTATATGAAATTAATATAAAAGATAAACTTAATATGTTATGAGAAATTATTAAACTTTAATTAAAAAAAAATAAAAAGAAAATATTATAAATTTTTAATTATAAATTTAATTGCACGAAATATTATTACATAGATGAATAAGATAATTCACGTTCATATAAGTCAGTTAACAATCACTGTTTCACAAATATTTGCTATAAAAAAAATTAAAGCAGACAAAAAAGAACAATTTATGTTGTAATTATCCTCATCTTCTGTTTTATTCTCTTCTTCAACGTTGTTCAATTTTATTAAACAATAAAATTGCATTAATACAGAATAAAAAATATAACAAAAAAATAATAAGAAAATAATAATATAAAATTACAAAATAAATAATATAAAATAAAAATAAAATTACAAATGTTCAAAAAAATTTTTTTTTCAAATAATTTATAAGTCTATAATAATTTAAGGAGATAATAATGATAATAATTGATTTTAATATTATTTGAATATACATTAATCTTACTTTTTTTTTCTTTTGGAATTTATAATTAAATGAAAATTATTTAGAAAATTTTTTCACGGATATTCAATTTATATCTCGAATAATCGTTGCTTAATTTTTAAATTTGTCTAACAATTCTGTATAATATTCTATCTATCTCCTATAATATTGCTCAACATATTGAATTCATAAATTATGTTCTTATATCAAAAAAATATCAAAGAAAAAAAGTGTCAGATTTCGAAAAGATTTTAAACAATTAAATAGAAAAAAAGATACAAGTTGAAATAGAATAGAAATACAAGACATCAAAGTTTTGATCTATATTGATAATTTTGACAATGATTGTACTTCGTGTATATATATATATATATGTATCGAATAAAATATTCTCTTCCATAGGCAATTGTTATTAATAGCTATCTTTCTTTTGTTTAATGGACATTTTATATTTCGATTGTAATAAAAAGTTTCTATGCGCGCTTATTAAAGTGAAATTTACTTTAATTTATTTTATGATTTTTAAAATAAAAAAGGTAAGTTATACTATAATAATATATATACTATAAATATATACTATAATAATCATAGTTTTCATATATTAATGAAGATTTAAAATATTCATATCTTTATTTATAATAAAAAAATAAAATAAGAGAAAAATGATAAATTGAAATATGAGATATTTGACTAATAATAGCAATATAATTAAAATTTTTTGAAGATTTTAAAGATAAGTTATAAAGTTATAGAGTTATACTGTGCCATCATATTAATTATGAGTGATTATATAAGATTCAGAATTTACATATGCAGTTATTACAAAATAAGATAAATTGTTCGTTTAATTGTGATTGTTTTATTATATTTGATATCTATTATTTATTATGTTTGTACATTAATAAAAACTTTTTATTAAAACTTTAATATAGTTTCATGATTTATTTCTTTCAATAGTAACAATACTCTTTTCAATAGTAACAATGTCTCATACTATTACTATTATATATGAAATTGTATTTAATCGGATTTTGTTTTTATTTATAAAAGTAAAAAAATTAAAAATTGTGTAAAGTCTATAATATTTATGTTTATGTAGCATATATTATATAAAATTCCTCAAACTTTTGATTTTTCATTTATTACTATTCTGAGGTTTTTTACATTAAAAAGTAAAACGAATATCCCATATTTGTATTTTTTCCTCTTGTAATAATATTCTTGTAATAGATAAATATAAAAAAATATATTCATATATTTAAATATTTATTATTACTTTATATTACTACTTAAATATTTATTATTACTTTATTTTGTTTTGAAAAATTATTTCTGATTCTATTTCTATGATATCACAATATTAACAACATATATTTTTTTTAACATTTAATTCAAAGATATAAGTCCAATCAGTTTCTACTAATAACCTCAAATATGGATAATAAATGTTCTTGTCAATCTAGATTTAAAATTTTTTATCGTGTTTAACGATTGCTTTTGTAGCGAGAATATATGATTTAATGATTCATGGTCGTTCTTGAAGCAGGTGTTCATTGAAGAAATAATGAGTGGGGATATATTTAATAGAATCATCTCTTTTTATATGAGCATTTTAACTCACATCCAGTCACTTAGTCAATATCTATGACTTCAAGAACGTGTACGCGATATTCAATCCTTTCACTTTCCAAGTGCAAGCTCTTTGTTTACGACATAATATTTATCTATAACTTTTGATTCAATTATTATCTCACCTGTGCATATAGCAAACTTTTTTTTGATTTATAACTATTGCAATTTTTATAATTTATAAAAAAAAATTATAATAATTTTATATAATTTTACAATTAATATAATTAATATAATTATAATAATTTTATTTCAAAATTTGACTTAAAAGATTATTAAAATTTATAAATAATAATATAAATTTATATTATATTAATTTTTGTTTAAATTGTTAATTTTAATATTTTATTATGTAAGTATATTCCTTTTAAATATAAATATAAATATAAATATAATTTGGAAAATTATTTATTTGCCATTTTTCAAATTTAGTTGACTTCATTTTAATTAACATTAAACTTTATGAAAAAATATGTAAACTTATAATCTATGATATTAATAATAATTTAATAATAAAAATAGATTTTAACATTTAATAATGATTTAATATTAAACTAATTAAAAAAATTAAATTTTCATAATTAAATTATATATAATAATTTGAAATTGTTTTCAGAACATTCATTATGAATAGAATAATTGTATTACTACTTGGAATTCTAATTGTCGAAACTGTCACTGAGACTGAGAAAGTAAGTTTACGAAAATACTATAATATCTATTATATCTATTATCTATAGTTAGTATTAGTATAATATTTAGATTTTTGTTTATGATATTAATATTTGAAAATTGCTATTAATCGATAGTTTTTGTATTGGACATCGATATTATTCGCAATTGAATCTTTACAAAATCTTTAATAATATAAACTTCAAATTTTTAATTTTTATATAACATAAAACTATATAAACTTATTTGCAAACCGTAATAATATAAATATTTATTATCATAAAAATAGAAAAAAACTGCAAACGTCAACTTGATACCTCATAATGCCCAAATAAGAAACGTAACAGGTAAACTAACTATTGTTCAAAATGATGATAATTCTGTTCATATTACTGGAAAAATAAGTGGACTTACAAAAGGATTACATGGTTTCCACGTACATGAAAAAGGAGATTTACGAAATGGTTGCACATCTACCGGTCCACATTTTAATCCTGAGAATGTAAATTATACATATAAAGTTTATATATAAAGTATTATATATAATATTCAATTCTCGATATATTAAATCAAATGATAAATTAAATATTTAATATAATACATATTAATATATATTATTTAATATATACATTTTAGGTTACCCATGGTGGACAAGATAGTCCAATAAGACATGTCGGCGATTTAGGTAATATTCGAGCAAACGCTAAAGGTGAAGCAGATGTACATATCAAAGATTTCATTATTTCTTTGACTGGAAAGAATAATATTCTTGGACGTGCAATAGTTGTTCATTCTGGTGAAGATGATTTAGGAAAAGGAAACAGTAATCTTTCTTCAACCACTGGAAACTCGGGAGATCGTTGGGCTTGTGGTATTATCGAAGCTAACTAGATTTCTCTGAATTTGATCCTTCATTTGATTCTATATTTAAAATTTAGAATTTAGGTTAAAGATTCTCAAATATCTTATAAATAAAATGAAATATAAAATTTAAAATAAAAATAATAAACTTCTATTTGTTATATTATAAATATATTCAATTATTACCATTATTATTATCAAACAATATCTATCTTATATTTCTTTATATTTATAATATTAGATAATTAATATGAAAAAAATAAAATTATAAAATTATAAATTATAAAAAATATCTAAGAATTTATTATATTTAACATTAATTTATTATATTCATTACTATATTTAATTTACATAAAAAATTAATAAATCCAAAAATTGCATTTTTAAAATTTATTATATACATAAATTTTATTATTCAAAATTTAGTTATTTATGGAATTTTATTAAAATCCATTCGTTTACATATTCGGAATATATAATATTTTTTTAAATTGTAACAACATATTTTTTGACTGAAAATATGATTGAATTTGATATACGCTTCATTTATATAGAACCTCATTTTCGTGCTCTATTTTTTTGATCTTTAATATTTCCGATATTGTATTCACTTATGAATTTGGAATTTGGCCATCGATAAAACATAGAAGTAAAAGAAGATAGATATTCCACTTTCTTGCTCATTGACAACACGTGATGTTATATATAATATGATCTTATCTATAGATCATGTTATATATAATATGATCTTATCTACAGAAATGTGATATTTTTAATTAAAAGATGTTTTTATTTTATGATTAGATTTTATGATTATATATCTATCAGAAATAATCAATTAAATTTAACATCTCAGTTCTATTTCTTTTAAAATTATTTTAAATGTATTTTATATTTTAATTTCTAAATATACAAAATATAACAATTTAAAAAAAAGTAGAATTATATTTGCTTTGAATGCTGGATTAATTTAATTTATATTTTGCTAATTTTTTGTTTCTAATCAAATCAAAATGAAAGATATACGATACATAGGATGTTACTAAATAATGGATAAATTTGTGAGATATCTTTAAAGATTTGATTCTAAAACAAACAGTAAGTTATTATATAAAAATATTAATTGAATTTAAATTATAAACAATTTAAATTTGCGTTAAATGAAGAGAAATGGAAAAAAAATAACAGCGTCTCACTCTATCTGTGCCTTACTTTATCTAATGCTAATTGATATATACAAACAATTGGTGATTCATAAGCAGCATTTCTCACTTCCATAATCTCAGTCCACTATATTCTTTAGAGTTTGAAAAAAAGATAGAAAGAAGACGTAAGAAATAAGAGTGTATATAATTATGTAACAATAAAGCAAAACATAGTAGAAGAATTTTATTAATAATGAGAAAATCTGTGTAATAATAATGATCATGAAACAACGATAAAAAAGTTGTCTAGGCTTTGTAACTTAATAAATAATTTAGCTAATTTTTATATATCAATTTTTGTGTTTATTTATCGAATGAAAATTTCAAAAATATTTTGTGAATATATTCATATACAGATATGCAACATTTTAAAATAAATTTTTATAATAAATTATACTATGATTATTTTTTTTTTATATTTTTTAATATTTGCCAATGTTTTAAATATTCTTTTTCTATAAATACATTCTAATATTAATGTTATAATTATTATTATAATACATTCTAATATTAATGTAAAGTATAACAATTCAATTCTAATTTAATTTAATATTTTTGATCATCAAATAAATTTTATTATTAGAAATTAAGATTTTTTTATAAAAATAAGAATTTTTAATTTCATTAACATTTTTAATTATAAATACATAAGTAACAAAATAAAAAATTTTTTTTCGCCGAACTATTAGAAATTGAAATCTTAAAATTTCATACATAATTTTATTAACGTTATTTTTTATATTTTAAAAACGAAAATAATATATTCTTATGTTGAAAAAAAAAAAAACTTTGAAAGTGAAAAATCAGAAATTTATATCATTTTTATGTTATTTCCAACATTACCGATTGAACTCAAAGTAAGATGAATTCAATTCAAATATAAAATACGAACGATTATATGATCAATTTAAAAAGATTGAAAAATATATTACAATAATTTATAATATAATAATTTACAATAATCATTATATTCATAGTTATACTGATTAATATAATTAAAGTTTTAAGAAATTTTGCAACATATTAAAAATATGGATACATTCATTTGTAACAAGTGTTTTGCAACAACAAATAGAGGAAAAAAACCATTTTGTTTAACTCAATGTGGTCATATATATTGTCATGGATGCATACAACAAGGTAATAATAAACAAAATTAAATAAATAAAATAAAATTATTAATAAATATTGTTTATGTCATTTAATACACTTCTAAAAATAAATTTTTTCTTTCATAAGCTGAAAAACAATGTCCTCAATGTGAACAGATCGATATTTTTTCCGTTGAATTACAACAACCATCATTGTCAAAAGTAGAAAATTTCTTTGTTCCACTAAGTGAATCATTGGAATCATTACATAAAATATGTGGTTTTCAAAATAATCAAATGAAAATCATGATGCAACGCTTTTATGAAATTGTGCAGTTTCCGTTTTTTTCTGTTTTATTCTTCTTAATATTTTAAATTAAATAACTTTTATTAACTATATATTAAATTAAAAAAAATATATAAATTAATTTATAATTAATAATAATTTATAAATTTAAGGATCAAAAATACGAAACGTTGAAATCACATTATCATAACCTTACCCAACACATAAATATAATTAGGGATAAATATGTAAAATTAAAAATGGAATATACTGAACAAAAAAAGAAATTGATGTCATTCGAAATGCAAAATGAAACATCAAACTTTTTGAATAATACAACTACACCAATGAAATCAAATCAAAGAAATTCAACAATAAGGTATAAGTTAAAAATTAAAACATTCAAAAATATATTTTAAAAAATAAAAGAAAAGATATGACTTATAAAACATTTTTATTAATAGAACTGGATCGAATTCATATTTTTCATCTTATAAAACAAATATATCAAGTCAATCATTTAATATAAGAAAAGAAAAAGAACTTTTAGAAGGTTTTCGTATTCCTCATCATCAAACAATACGATCAATTGGTTCTCGTAAAACTTCAGAATCAGATACGAATTCTATTTTTTTTATTAAATAGATACTTATAAAACATTTTATTAACAAATATAATAATTAAAATTATCTTATCATAGAAATCTTTAAAATTAAAAATATAGAAAAAATGAATTTTAAAAAATAAAAGTTTAATTTTTTTTAATTTTTTACGTAATTAAAAATTAGGTTAATAAATGTAGATTTTTATTTAAATTCATATAAAATTAATTTTTAAGTGGTTGATTAGATTAATTAAATGATTAATTATTTATAGATTATAAATTTAAAATAGGAATATAAGTTATTTTTATGAAAAATTGTAATTATTTGATAAAGAAAAGTTATTTAAATTATATGTTGCTTAAATTAAAAATAAATAGTTTAGAATTACAATAATATTTTTTTTAAATAATATCATAAAAACATGTGTCATATAATTTTTTGATAAATATAATAATAATAATATTAAAATATTATTTCAATATTAATGTTACATAAATATTTAATGAACTATTGTGTATCAGGTTAAATATACTCTTATATGTATACGTGAAAGTCGTACTTTAAATTAAAAACATCTTTAAGTCGTACTTTAAATATCAAAACATCATGACAACGCATAGTAAATCATTAAATATGAAATGTATTTTCATTACATCATTAATAGTAAGTAATAAAATGTTTATTTTTGAGTATTATGTAATATATATGTAATATAATATATATGTAGTATAATATATAAAATTTCTTTGTAAATTTTAATTATAGAAAAATAAATTTCTACATATCACTGATATATATTTTATAAAAATCAGAATAATATTCTCGAAATAAATTATAAAAAATAAATATAAAATATAAAAAATAAATTATATATACTTTAAAATTCAAAATTGTATTGATTATTATTGCATAAATTATTAAATAATTTAATATTGATTTCAATAGGCAGGAGGATTGGCTGGCACAATAGTTGATGTAATATTATTTCCATTAGATACATTAAAAACGCGATTACAATCTAAACAAGGATTTATAAAGTCAGGAGGATTTTCTAATCTTTATAAAGGAATTCTTCCTGTAACAATTGGTTCTGCACCAAGTGGTAAACAACTATTATAAAATGAAATCACTTAAAATATATATAACTATTTAAATCTATAATAATAGATTTATCTTTTAATTAAAAACTATTAAATCTATAAATTTAATGTATAATATATGATTATTTAAATAATTTTTTTAGCTTCTTTATTTTTTGTAACATATGAAAGTATTAAAAGTATAGCACAATATAAAATACCTAAAAAATATGATTCTTTTCTTCATATGAGCTCAGCATCTTTAGCAGAAATGGTAAATTTTAATAATTAATTTAAAAAAAAAAGAAAAAGAATTAAAGTTATATTGAAAATTAAATCATAATAACAAAAACTTTACATTCAGGTAGCTTGTTTAATAAGAGTACCCGTAGAAGTAATAAAACAAAAAAAACAAGTTTCAATGTTAGATAGAAAAGATATTAATCTTAAAATGTTGTATTGTGGTTATTGGAGCACTGTGTTAAGAGATATGCCTTTTAGTTTAATACAATTTCCAATATGGGAATATTTCAAAAAAATTTGGAGTTTACATGTTGACAGAGAAATTCTTCCAATAGAAAGTGCTATATGTGGAGCAATTGCAGGTTTAAAATTTTATTATTCTAATAGAATCTTATTTAATATATAATTAATTTTATATTAATATCTAGGTGGTATTTCTGCAACTGCTACTACACCATTTGATGTTATAAAAACAAGAATAATGCTTTCACATACAAACGAAAAAACTTCAAAGTTAAAAATACTATATATATTAAAAGATATATATAAAGATAAAGGTTTACAAGGGTAAATTTTGGAATTTAATTTATAATTTTTTAAATTTTGCATAATTTAATTTTAAAATTTCAAAATTTTATAGACTTTTTGCTGGTTTGGGTCCTAGAGTAATTTGGATAACATTAGGAGGATTTATCTTCTTTGGAATGTATGAAGAAATAAAGATTAAAGGAATAAATTATTGTTTATTTGAATCTATTATTTGAAAGAAAAATATTAAATATTATTAATATCTTTAAATTTTATTTAAAATTATATATATAATATTTTAAAAATTTAATTTTCTTTTATTTATTGTTAAATAACAATAAAAATATATAAAATACAAAATATTATAAGAATATATAAAAATATATCTTATATTAATTTTCAAAAATTATGTACATAATAAAAACTGAATAATTGCACAAGATTATTGAATTTTATAAAATTGAGACATTATAAAACAAATATATTTTTAATTCTTAGTTCTTGTTTCCTTTTATTTATTGCTGTTTTCTATGCGCGATGAAATACAAAGAAAATTTCGAAATGAATTGAATCATTGGAATCAAGAATCAATTCCAATATTCCGGATTGGAATCTAATTTATCCAATTTATTGTAATTTTATTCTATTTTATAATATTATATCGTTTTATATATTATATTATATATAATATAATATATTTTATATAATTATTATATATATATTTAATTTTAAAAAAGTAACAATATGTTTAATATAAAAAGAATATTTTCATCTTAATTTAAGATATACTTCTTAAAAAGAGAAAACATTTAATTTTTAAAGTTTAGATTTTAAATGTTGCATTAATTTTTCTAATTTCATTGCTTTTTGAAGATTTCCACTAATTTTCAGTTTTCCCATTACAAATGCTGATGCAGGTTTTAATTTTCCTAAACATAATTTATTATTGGAAAAAGTTATTTTAAATTATTTTTTAATATTAAATTAAATATATATTTAATTAAAGTTATATTTACCAGAAAACATAGCAAAAAAGTTTTCAGAATCCATTGTCAAAGTAACATCTGGTGATTGATTAGGTTTTCCTTTACCTGCTACACCATCTCCAGTTTTTAAATCCAAAAACCATGTACCTGCTTCATTACCTATTAAACTATATCAATTAATATTTCTAAAATAAATAAAAAAAGAAGTAAATATTTAATCTGGCAAATACCTTTAACATTAAATTGAAATATGGCTCCAATTTTATTAACAAGTTCATGATTCAAGTTAGCTTGAATAACAGTAAATATTTGTGCAATTTTTTTATTTGATTTATTATTTACATCATATATATCTTTTTGAAAAATTTTATTCAATACATCTATTTTATCTGAACTTTCTATAAATAAATCCAATATTAAATTATCTTTATTTTCTAAAAAAAATAAGAAAATAAACAATTGTCATCATTTTTTTTATAAAATATCAATTATTATAAAATTATTATATTGCATTTAATATACCTGGATTATATGCATAATCTGTGAAATCTGTAATTCCTTCATTTCTTAATATTTCCTCATCAATTAAAAATTTTCCAGTAATAAATTTACTATCTTTACAAATTAAAGCATACACAGCATCTGCCATTATTTCTGGTTTACGAGCATAATCATTTGAGTTTTCAGATAACATTTCAAATGCAGCAGTAGCAATAGCTAAAAAATAATAAATTTAAATTTATAGCAATAAATAAAGATTTCAAAATAATTTTTTTTAAATAATCAATATAATCAATTAAATAATCAAAATAAAATAGAATAAAAATAATATAATTAAAAAATAATTTACCAGTTTTTGGCCAAACAGTATTTACAGCAATACCATCATTTTTAAATTCCTCAGCCATTCCAAGAGCACACATTGACATTCCATATTTAGATATTGTATATGCAATATGATTTTTAAACCATATTGGTTTCATATCTAATGGTGGGCTAATATTTACTATATGAGGATTTGAGCTTTTTTTTAAATAAGGTAGACATGCTTTAGATCTTAAAATAAATATCAAGAATAAATAACAATAATATTATTATTTATGATTTGCGTAATTTTGAGAACATTTTTATACTTACACTAGAAATGTTCCTCTAGTATTGATATTATTCACAAGATCATATTTTTTCATTTCTGTAGATAATGTATCTATCAAATGAATTGCACTTGCATTATTAATAACAATATCAATACCACCAAATTTGTTAACAGCATTTTCCACTGCAGAAATTACATTTGTTTCAAATCTTACATCTACTATACAAGGTAATGCTTTTCCACCCATTTCTTCAACTAAAAGAAATATATTTTTTGATAAAAAAAAATTACTTATTATTTAAAATTTAAAATAAATAATTAAATAATTATTTAGAATTTAATAAATAAAAAAATAATTATTTAGAATTTTTTATTACACATTAATTACTTTCTTTAGCAGCAGTATATATAGTGCCTGATAATTTTGGATGTGGTTCAGTAGTTTTAGCTGCAATGACAATATTTGCTCCATCTTTTGCAGCTTTCAAAGCAATGGATTTCCCAATTCCTCTTGAAGCTCCAGTAATGAAAATTGTTCGACCAGCAAGTTTTCTATATTAAGTATAACATTATTGTTATAAAGTTATAATCATCAACATAACTGATTAAAAAATTTATTAATATTTATTAATAGTAATTATATATTTATATATATTTATTTATAATTAATTATTATATATAAAATTTATCTATAATATATATTCGAATATATATATAAAATAAATTAATTTTAACAATTTCATATACATATATTTTTTTTACAAATTTAATAAATTTTCTAAGCAATCAATACGCGCAATCTTAAAAAAAATCTTATATTTTTAAATGATTGTTAAATTTATAATACAAACCCTGTATTAATCATACTTCAAATATAAATTGAAGAATTATTATAATTTAATAATTGTTATATTTATTTTAATCAAGTAACAATAATTAAATAAAAAATATCTAAACAAATAGTATTTATGCTTTAAATAATAATTTTGCTTAATAACAAATTCGCTTCTTCGTTTAACAAATTAATATTATAATAATTCGTGAATTTAAATTATTATTACTTGTAAGATTATTTTAAACAATATGGCGTAAATTCAGCATAGAAAGATAAAGCATAGAAAGATATTCGAATTTAATGTATCTATGTTTACATTTTACTTTGTAAATATTATTTCTCTTTTAAATGCATGTATATTAAAATAAATAAATGCAAAAGAATTTTTGAAATATTTTAATGAAAATGTTAAAATTATTTCATAAACTTTTATATGAACATCTAGATTGTATAAATTTCTTTTATATTATACATATATATGTATAATTATATTTAAATCAAATAAAAATAAAATAAAATATAAATAAAATCTAAAATACATATTTGAAAAAATTTATGTTATGTAATTAATATAGTTACTTATTCAATAATTTTATCGCTATTCTATCGTTTAATCATTGATTACTGGTAATAATAAGAAATTTAAAAAATGTTTTTTATATTCACTAAAAAATGAAATTTTATGAGATATAACTTTATATTGTAAAATATTTATTAATTATTTATTTGTAACATAATTATAGATCGAGGTTATGTTTATATCGATATAACAATGTGCGGAATATTCTGTAACATTTCACAAAATCATGCAAAAATTTCACATGAGGTATTATTATAATGCATGAATATAAATTCTTATTAATTATTTATAAAATCAATTGTTTTTGTCTCAGTGGGAAGCTTGTAAAAATTTATTAAATGCTCGTGGTCCTGATAGAATAATTGAAAAAGCTGAAAATTTAACGCCCAATTGGTTTGGACACTTTGTTGCTTCTATATTATGGATGCAAGGTTCTAATTTGATTGAACAACCTGCCATAGATTGTAATGGTAATATTCTTCTTTGGAATGGAGATATATTTTTTGGAAACTTGGTAAATATTGTATATTATGTAATTACTAATTATTATAATTATTTAATATATTTGCATTGAATAACCATATTATTCATTTTAGGCTCAAGATAATACATGTGACACTAAGATATTACTAAATACTCTACAATTATCTTCAAATATATTATCAGTATTTAAAGAAATCCAAGGCCCATATAGTTTTATATATTTTCAGAAAACCAATAATCTCTTATATTTTGGAAGAGATATTATAGGAAGACACAGTTTACTTTTAAAAGTAAACACTGATGAAAATATTTTAACTTTGACATCTGTTGCCAGTAAACAAATAAATAAAATTATAGAGATTCCTGCAATTGGAATTTTTGTTATGAATTTAACTAATTTAAGAGTAAATCTTGCATGTTACCCATGGAAAGAACCAGATTTGCGATTTACAGATATTATTGAGACATTAGAGACACATTTAGGTGTAGACATTGATATTAAAAAAACTATATTAAAATCAGATGGATTGACGTGTCTACATTTACATCCTCATATTAAAGATTTGGAATATTTAGAAAATAGCCCTCATTTAGGGAATTTTTGTAAAATATTAGAATATTTATTAAAAAATGAAGATATTCATAAAAGAGTTGAACATTTGTTGCAACTTCTTTACAAAGCTGTAGAAGTTAGAATAAAAAAACAACCAAAATTTTGTAAAACATGTATTAAATTAGTTTTAAACAAAGAAAATATTATATGCAATCATTCAAAAATAGGTGTACTATTTTCTGGAGGCTTGGATTCTGCTATTTTAACATTAATTGCTGATAAATACATATCACAAAATGAACCTATTGATTTAATTAATGTTGCATTCGAAAAGTTAATTAATACTTCTAAAAAATCTAACAATGGAAATAATGAAAAACAAGATATGGAGAAGCAATATGATGTTCCTGATAGAAAAACTGGAAAACAAACATTTTTAGAACTTACAAAAATTTGCCCAAAACGAAAATGGAATTTTATAGAAGTATATATATATATATATATATAAAAAATTTTTATAAAAATTTTTTATGTATGAAAAATATTTCGATAATTAATGTAATAATACTTTTAGGTAAATATCAGCCAAGCAGAATTACAAAAGTATCGTTCATCGCATATTTGTAATTTATTATATCCACTATGTACTATATTGGATGAAAGTTTAGGTTGTGCTGTTTGGTTTGCAAGTCGCGCAAAAGGTATAATCCATTCGGGTACTGATATTTATGAATCCCCATGTAGAGTACTTCTCTTAGGTATGGGTGCAGATGAATTATTCGGTGGATATATGAGACACAGAACAATATTAAGACATAAAGGTTGGGATGCTTTAACTCAAGAATTAAATATTGAATTAGCTAGAATTTCTGAAAGAAATTTAGGTCGTGATGATCGTATTGTATCAGATCATGGAAGACAATCTAGATTACCATATTTAGATGAAAATATAGTGGAATATGTTCAAAAATTAAAACCTTGGGAAAGGTAAATTCAAATAATAAGATCAAATAGTAAGATCAAATAATGATAAAAAATAAAAAAATAAAAAATAAAATTAAGTTATTATTTAATTATAGGTGTTATCCAACAGATAAAATGCCATCAGGCTTAGGAGACAAATTACTTTTACGTTTGGTAGCATATAAACTTGGTTTCCGAAACACTGCTAATTTTCCTAAAAGAGCTTTCCAATTTGGATCTCGAATTGCTAATGGCAAGGAAAATGCTAAAGATATATCATATCGTTTATAAAATAATGGTACATATAATTTTATTTTAATATAATTAAATACAATTTTAAATAGCTATTTATATAAAATTATTTATGTTTTAGATATTACTTAACATGAAATGAATATTAAAAGATTTATATTCTAATATTATTAAAAGTGAAATTATTAATATATAATTATTATTGAATATTTATATGAGTATCAAAAAATAGAACAGGAAAAACCAGGAGAACAAAAATACATGGGTAGGTTTTATGTGTTTTATTAGTCTATTATTATATGTTATTATCTCATAATGTTTTATTTCTAATTTTGTATGAGATAATTAACAAATAATTATATAATTTTATCTAGATTTCTTTCTTATATATATATTTATTTTTCAATTATATTTTTCTGAATTTAAAATTTATTATAAAATTATATGCATTTTTAATAAGTTTGATATTTTATATTGATATTATGTGTTAGAACTTTTATATTTTTTATGTTTAAATTTAATATGCATTTGTATTTTATAAAAATATTTTTTTAATAAATTTTTTACACTGATTTTTTTAAAAAATAAAATATACCAATAATAAATTTTCTATTCAATATTTAATATATTCACTTTTTTATAAAAAATATTCTATAATCATAGTAGAAAATTACTTCAGTGATGAATTCTATATATGAAAACAATAAGAAAAGTTATATAAACATATGGCTTATTTAATCATATTTTCGATTTATTATTTATTATAAATTTTATCTTAAAATAATTTTATTGAAAGATAGTAATAATTGAATTAATTTCATCTATTTGTAAATAAAATTAAATGCGATAGCAAGATTTTAAACGAGCTCTAGAACGAAATTTGTTTCAAAATTAATTCAAATAAATATTTCAGATTTTCAGTCTATCTAATTTTGGTTTAAAAATAATAAAAAAGAAAAAAATTAATTAAGAAAAAAATAATACGACGCGATTATGATATTAAACGTCATAAGTTTCATTATCATTGTATATCAAATTCAATGCCAATACGATGATAACAAAAATTATGCTATTTAATATTGCAATGATTATAAAAATGATAATTTATTATATTTGAATTTTTTGAAAATAGTATGATTTAAAATAATAATTCTATATATATAGGTATATGACACTAATTAACTAATGTGAAAAAGTAATTAAAATTTCAAATAATTGTTTTAAATAATAATTTTATTTAAAATACTTGAATAATAACATTTATTTATAACTATTATAGTTGATTCGTTTTTTATATAATCTCGATCATTTGACACTAATTATTTGTGAATATTCAATGCTTTAAATAATAAATTATTGAAAAACTTATTAAAATAATTTTATTTTTAATTTCAACTTTTAAAATTTTGTCCATCTCTAATATAGAAAGTAGAAAATAATAAAAGGAAATAAATTATAGAAATTTGATAGGATTTATAAACAATATTTATATTGTTTTTGACTTTACACACAACACGATGATATACTATCTATTTGCTATTTCGTAGTATGACATAGTATGTCTTTTTATCAGGTAGATGGCATTGTCAAAATTTTTTAATTTATTCCCCTTCTATAATTGTCAAACTCTATGTATATAGCCCTTTCTTTAATAATATTGCTAAATTTTATTTTCTTGCGGTTTTCCTAATAATACTTTATTATACAGTTGTTTTGTCTTAGTATCTAACAATTCTTAATGAAAAAGTTTGTACGGAAGGATCGTGAACAATTTGTATATATTTATTTCATTTATTGTGTTATTTGAACCATTATATATATATATATATATATATATATATATATATCACTAATTGTTTTAATATTAATTAATGTTTTAATTTTTAATTTATTCAATTTTCATTAATAGTAATTATAAATGCGCAATAATTTCAACTTTTCATAAAAATTTCACAATTTCATAGAAATTATATATATAAATATTAAAAAGAAACAAAGAGGAATAATATAAATTCAAATTTATTATTTATTTATTATATAATTTAACATACTATATGATTGATTAAATGTAATGAAAATATAAAAAAATGTATTGAAAATATAAAATATTTGAAAATATAATAATATATTTGAAAATATAATAAATAATAATATTGGAAAGTTAAAACTTATTTTCTTAGTTTATTGCACAAATAATATATATTTATTTTTATTATTAATTTTTATTTATATAATTTTATTTTTATTTGTATAAAAACATTTAGAATGATTTTTGATGAAAACATTTAATATGATGTCGCAAAATACAATTTACTTAGACATAGAATTACGAAAATTAAGACCAGCAGAATTGTATATACTTTCTCAAATATTAAATATATCAGATTCATGGAAAAAATTAATGGCAATTATACCAAAGGATGATATGTCTAATCTTCCAAAATTTAATTCTGAACATTTCAGGTATAATATTTCTGTATAATAATTATATAATTATATGTAATTAGCAAATTTATATTTTCATTTATTATTGCTTGAATTTACAGTATGATCGAACAAGCTGCAAATCATCAAAGAAGTGCAGCAGAAATATTTTTATCAGAATGGGGCACAATGGGTAAAAAAAGACCAACATTAAGTGTTTTATTGAATTTTTTAGTAAAAGCAGAATTATTTAGAGCAGCTGATTATGTAGCTAAAGATTTATTAAATGGTATAATAAAAATTGCAATAAATAACTACATTATTATAATTAAATAAATAACTTTTTTTTTTTGATAGTAAACGTTCCCGAACGACCAAAATATGGACCAGCAACACCTGTAGATATTTCGGAAGAAATGAAATTATTGGAAGAAAAAGAGGAACTTGAAAATCTTAATTTCAATGAATCTTTAATATTTAAATTACCTTCTGAAGATGTTGATAATAAAACAATTAATTCCAATGCAATGAATGACAGTTCTTTGGAAAGAAATATACAATTAACAAAATTGATTTTTTCAAAAGAACAACATAGTAATGAACAATTAGAAAATAAAAAAACATTAAATACACAAATGTTTGATTTAATAAAATTTAGTTTTGAACAAAATGAAGAATGTAGCAAGCAAGAACAAATATTTAAACAAAAAGAAATGTTGTCTCATGAGTTGCCTGTGTTTTTAAATGAATTTAAAGAAACTGTAGAGCAAACGAAATTATATCAAGAAGTATTATCAGAGGAACTTCCAATTTTTGTGAAAAATAGTACAATTGCAATAAATCAAAATTTATCAAATTATGATATAGATGATTCGTTGAATTTATCTAGTCTAAATATTAATAAAAATGAAATAATTACCACTGAATTGCCTCAATGTGTTGTTGAATTTCATGTAAATAATGAATTTAATTCAAGTAATAAGAATAATTGAGTTTACAAAAATTACAATTAGTCTATTGAGTAATATTATAAATCATGTTAAATCGCTAAATGATAACAGCAACATAATATGAAGATGATAAATATAGATATACTTTTAAAATATAAGAAATAATATATTTTTTAAAGGAACATAGTATATATTTTATATATATGTTTAAAAAAAATTTTAATTTAGATAAATAAAATATTTTTTATAAAAATATTATATATATAATTATAAATTAATATATAATTTAATCTACAATATGTACAAATAAATATAATATTTTTTTATGTATAATATAATTTATCTTTATATAAATATATTGAAAATCACATATATTTTTCCATATTAATATGCACACAACATAATAATAATTTAATATTAAATATATATTATAAAATATTATATTTGTAATTAAATTCAAAGATGAAAATAGATAAAAGATATCTTAAAGTATCATATTGTGCAATAATATATGAAATGGATTTACTGATATATAAAACTTTCGATACAATAGAAAGATTGATTAAGTCTTATTTAAAATTGATAAGAAATACAGGATTATCTAATAAAAAATGAAAATATGTTTATCCATCACTATTATTACTTTGCTTCATTGTGAAATAAGCGCTCTGAAGTTCTTTGAGATTGCTTTCTAATGTTGCAACCTCATCATATCTACAATCAGCTTTAGCTTGCTTAATATAAGCACGTAAATTACTCATTTGCTCAATTATTGGATCCATAGAAGAAGGCATTATAGGAGTAACACTAGAAGGACCCCATCCTTGTGATTGATTTAGTACTATATTCGGCTGTAAAATTGATAAAATTAAACTAAGTATAGAAATTTTAACTTTTTTCTTTTTTTTATGTATTTAGAAAATTAATGTCACCTGATTTTCTTTCACAATTGGTCGAATTTCAAGATTCCATATTTCTTTTTTACGTTGTTCTTTGGATTTTTCTCTTTGTTCTTCTTCCAATTGTCTTTCATATGCAATTCTAGCTTCTAAACGTTTTTGTCGTTCCTTTTGTAACTCTGCATATTTCTCTTTTGAAGGTAATGCTTGCACAGTCAATAATTCTTCTTTTAAAAAAATCACTGCTGATACTCTAACCATGTGATGTAATCGAAGTTCTTGATCTTGTGGAGGGTTTTCCACACATCTCGTTCCGAGTACTGAAATTCTTTTGCTAATTAAATCTATACTCTCGCCTAATTTTGCAATTTTAATTCTTAAAGCTTGTGCATCTTCTAAATTATATGTAGATTCCCCCTCACTGAAAAACATATCTCTTAACTTCGTACGAATAATTTTGAGCTAGGAATAATATAAAATTGTAAGCAAATATTACAAATATCCTTTTTATAATAATTAAATCACATACTTTAAGGATTCCCACATTTTGTTGTACATTTTTACATGTTGTGAAGCTTCTTCCATATATGCTCTCATTTTTTCGTAAAATTGACATACTATTGGTTTATCAAAATGTTTTGCTTTTTGTTTTTCTCTTGCATCAAGTAGATTTGCACAGTGTGTACAAATTCTAAATTGCTGCTCGCTGCCTGCTGAATCATTAACCAACGATAATACACTATTTAAACTACCACTGGATGGTGACCTGGCTAATTTTGTAAGACCGATTCCCGCGCGTACTATACGTTCCGAAATTGGTCGTTCAGAAGTAGGAGATACTGCTGAATCATCTTGTACAGATACAGGGCTTGTCATTTTTCCTGTAAACAAATTAGTATATATTAAAAAATAATGTATATTAATGTACAATATATTAAACATTAATATATTAAGAAATATATTTTTTAATATATTTTTAAACAATTTTAAAATTTAAAAACTACCAACTTGCATCTTGTAATGATAGAAATATTGTACAATTGTGACACATAACAGCTCCACAAAGTCTACAATGATGTTTTCTTCTTGCAACATGAAAGCTTTTTGCACAAGTAGGGCATAATTTTACATCTTTTTCATCTATCCATGGCACAATAGTGCGTTCATGAACTATTTAAAAAAAAAATTTTATTATTCTTTCTTTATGAAGATAAAAAAAATTAGAATTTTACCTTTTCTATCAACTGGATCAGATGGTAAATTGTTTAATAATTTATCTAGTCTTATAAGAAGTTTATTTGTTTCTGTAGAATATCGCTCCATTCTAGTATTTCTTATTTCTTTAAAATATTTTGTATGTGATGTGATTACACCTGAAAATTTTTAATCTATAATATATTTTGTAGAATTATTTCTTTTAGTAATAGGTTTATAATTCATTTTGAATTTTCAAAAATTTTTAATTATTTAAAATTAATTTTTTAAAAGTACTTTGAATTAATCTATCATTTTCTTCAATTTATTATTAATTTAAATTTTTTTATTTTTTGAAATAAAATTATTTTAATAATTTTACAATATGAATTACCTATCTCTTGAGATCCCCAACTAAATTCTGGACTATATTGTCTAGTAGTTGATGGTATATTATTTGCAAAAGAATCTGATATTTCATCTTTTTTTAGAATTTTCTTCTTAGCTTTGCCAAAAAGATCTAGAAAAATAGAATACTTTGAACTATTTTATTACATAAGTTAACACATTCATATTTGTAAAATATGTATTCATAAAATATTTGCAATCTTTAATTCTAATAAATTAATAAAAATTTGCAATAATATATATTATTAATTATACATACCTTTAAGCGATTTTAAAATTTCAGGATCATCATTATGAAAATCTTCAAAATGTTTTGTTAATTGATTAGGTGTTTTGAAATCTGTCATACATATTGGACAAATAAATCCTTCTAATACTTCTTCGTTGGTTGCCATTGTAAAATTTAATATTTATTATCTTTTTTTATAATTTCTTTCTATTTCATATATTACCATTCATAGAATTGGTAAATTATTTGAAGGCTTTTTTCGAATTGTAAATGGACGTTTTTCTAAGCCGCCATATTAAATACTATCAGCTGATAGAAATGTCAATTTTCTTATGTATTTCAGATTAATAAAAAATATTAATGTATTTTTTTAAATTAATCATTTTATGAATAAAATTAGTTTATTTAAAAATATTGATTAATTATTTATCAATCAAAATTTGATTTCTAGATATTATTTTTTATTATTTAAAAAGTTGATTATTTACTTATTTTTAAAGAAAAATAAAATTATTTAAGATTTTATAAATTTTTTATTCAATGAACATAATTGTTATAGATATAGAATGTTTTCATTTATCATAAAAATATTTTATAAATATTTTATTTATAATATATTAATATTTATTTATAATATATAAATAAATAATTTATAATAAATAATAAATAATTGTATAATTAATGACAATTTTAATTATAATACTTCAATTTATATTTCCACAAAGTTTTTATTCACATTTCATTAAATAAACATTTTATATACATTTAATTATGTAAGTAATGAAAAACTTTTATGATGCTACTGATACTTCAAATAATTTATCTCCTAAAATTTTAAATTCTTCCGAAGCTTCGCAATGTTGTAAAAGATTGTTACTAATTTTTTCTTCTCCATAAAATGCACCAGCAATGGCCCCTGTCATGCTACCAATAGTGTCTGTATCACCACCTAAACTAATCTGAAAAAAATTTTTTTTATAATAATAACTTTTGACTATAAACAATTATTAATATTAATCATAACATATTTCAGATATATATAGAGTGGTTCATCAGATATTAACACTTCAATTTTCATTATCATTATTATCCAGTAGTAGCAAAAAATATTTCATTGAAATTTGGTTTCAGGAAGCTTTCATATTCTGATGTTATTAGTTTTTTTATAAATGGATATGTAGACAAATGAAAATTATTAATATTTTTTTTAAATAGGATCATATTTTTTTATTGCATCAGTTGATATAATTTGATGTTCTCTTCAAAAAAAGTATTAACCTACTTATGTCCAAAAGTCATTAGTTTTTTTAAGTTAGTTTTTTAAAAGAAATTTTAACTTAAAGTTTGTAAAATTTATTTGAAAGATAAAAAACAATATTTTATTATTCATTCATTATCTTTCATATGATAAATTTTATAAATATTAATATTATCTCTTAAAATAATTTATAATAATGTATTATACTTACAGCATATTGAATTGCTCTTCTAAAAGGATTTTCTGTCTGTATACCTATGATTGGTTTTTGTGCTCTTAAAAAACAAAATATTGCAGTAGGTACGGAATATAAAGCAGCAACACTATTCCCCAATTTCTGTATGACTTTTTCATCATGTGGACCTTCATTATTTTCTGATATTAATGATTTTATTATAGCTAATTGTATTTTGTACGGTTGTGGTTCTGACAAACCTAAGCTATGAAAAATAAGCATTATAAATAAATAATAATATTAAGAATTGTATTGTATAATCATACCCTTCTTCATCTTTTTCTATTTGGTCCATTTTATTAATCAAATCATCAATAAAATTTATTACATTTAATTCTTCATTAGGGTTTAAATGGAGACTTTGATAAATTGCTGTTGCCTAAAAAATAATAAAAATTAATTTAAAAATATATATATATAATAAATAACAAAATATTTTATGAATAATTACTTGTAAAATAGCACCATCTATTCCGACTTTATGTGTATGAGTAATTTGAGTAACTTTTCTAACTATATCTAAAAGTTTATCATAATTTTGATATGAAAACAATGCAATAGGTGCAATTCTCATTGCTCCACCATTTCCCCATGAACCTTGACTATTAAATTGTTCCTTGGCTGGACTTTCAATGTCTGTAAATTTGTTACCCCGTAATTTTTGAAATACCTTTAAAAAAATATGAGTCTTAAAAAATTAATTTTTTATGTTAAGATCAAACAAATATAATATATTTGACAGCATACTGTTACAACACCTATTCCATAGCCTCGATTTGGTTCTTCATAATAACTTTTAACAAATCTTTTTGTAATATCAATAATATCTAATTCCTTTTGTTCAACCAAAGATTTAGCCAAAGAATAAGTCATAGCAGAATCATCTGTAAACTGCATGACAGGTGCTATAAAGTTAAAAATAACTTATATTAAAATCACAGATAAAAATCATAAAAAATATCTATATTGAATGTACTTTAACTATTATTTTTACAATACCTTTGAATATTGGTCCTTCTAATTTATCAAACGATTTTTGTAAAACTAATTTCGTGCCACATGTCAACTGACCTTCGTTATCATAAGGACTACCAATGCAATCACCAATTAAAGCACCAAGCATTGAACCACGAAATTTACTTTTTAATAATGATAGATCCATTTTAGCCATAACCTTATACACAAATCCTTTGACTAGATTGATAAAATTGTAAATATTCTAATATAGAAAGATTTAATATAATGTTAAATTAATATTAGAACAAAGATTATATTAGAAATATTTAAATTAATTAAATAAATAATAATAAAAATAAAATACACAAATATAATAAGAACAATGTATTTATTACAATATCTCATAAGTAATTATATGTAATATATTACTAAATTGTAACATATAAGGAACAAATTATTACTTACTGGCACAATAAGATGTCTCTGGTTGTAAGTTTATGATAAAAATTTAAAATAAAAATTCAGATTAAATAATAAACATTCTTTGCCACATATAAAATTTTTTTTAGAACAATATTTTTTAATAAATAAAAAGAGATAAAATATTATTTCTAAAATTAAAATTAAATTTAATAAATTATAATATTATAAATTATTATATAATATCAATAAATTATAAAATTAATAAAATATTAATATAATATAAAAAATTAAAATATTAAAATATATATTTTAAAATATTTTTTTAGAGTTTACACAGATTTATATTACACATTATCATATAACATTTTTGTATTATATATGATCGTTATCAGTTCAGAAAATATATCGGTATAGAAAACAATTTTAGCGTTAATAGGAACTGGAATTAAAATTTAATTTCATTATAAGAATTATAAATAAATTATCAATCAAAATATTTTATGATGAAAGAAGTATAGAAATTTATATTTCTCATTCTGATAATGTAAATGATTATGAATCAATTGATTTAATAATAATTCTGAGCATTTATGTAATTTTTTCTGATTTTATTTATTTATTTTTTAATTTTTTTCAGTTTATTATTTGTATTAAATTCTTTCATTATGTTTCAATATTTTTTAATTTTTATACATTTTATGTTGACTTCCGTTTTATATTATATCTTTTCCAAATTTAATTAATTTTTATTTTTCGGTTATTATGTTTCAATCTTTTTAATTTGAATAATTTTTTGTATTAAATTAAATATAATAATCTATTTTTATTATGAGAGTGTTTTTATAAGATTTTGATATGTACAATTAAACTTATAATTAAAATATATTCTTATATATATCTTAATTTTCGTGTGACAAATGAATAGCGAATCATATCATTTTAGCCAATCAAAAAAACGCTAAGATATAATGGCAAAACTTTACGAGCGCATTAAAGTGCGCATGTCATTAGTCTATAATTAAAAATTATACTGACAAGTTTTCACTCGTAAAAATGAAAAATTACATAAAATTTTTATTGATAGAGTATTATATTACGATTATTAAACTTTAATTAATACATATTTGTTTAATCATTATTATATCAGAATTAAACGTTTTAATGACAGATTATCGTTTGATTGAAACTTCAAAGACAAGATAATTTGAAAATATAATAGTTTTGTTACACATCATGAAAAGAGATAATCTGATAACTTTTAAATAAATATGGTAATATTTTATTTATTTTAACGAAAAGTAATAGTTACATATACAATTTTCTTATTTTTTTATTCACATAGAAATGGATTCATACATACATGTATATTCTTATATGCATTTCACATATATTCATATATACATATTTTCTAAATATCATTTGTACATTCAATTTGTGTGTTATTATTTCTATTTGTGTATTTGTGTGTTTTGTTTTTTTATGCTCGAAACTTAAAAGCTTGAAAACATTTTTTATAAGAATTCCATTTCC
>NW_025222909.1:0-298 GCF_014066325.1 Apis laboriosa
TTTCAAATTATTATTTATATTGTATCAAATTTTATTTTTTTTATTATTTCTTTTATTTTAAAGAATTTCATACTTATATTTAAAAAAATATAAATTACTTT
Organism: Apis laboriosa; assembly: GCF_014066325.1. NCBI lineage: Eukaryota > Metazoa > Arthropoda > Insecta > Hymenoptera > Apidae > Apis > Apis laboriosa. The sequence continues at coordinate 102 of NW_025222909.1, forward strand.
AAAATTTTTAAATGTTTTCATATTGCATGTCATATTAAAATTATTATATTAATATATTATTCAACTTATATTTATATATTTTTATTAATATTTTATTATATATTTTTATTATTATTAAAATTTTATTAATTATTCATTATATTATTCAATTCATATCTTATTTAATTCTTTAATAATTTAATTTTTTAATAAGAAAT
>NW_025222910.1:0-325 GCF_014066325.1 Apis laboriosa
GAAAAGAATTTTCCTATATCTAATTTACATTCAACCACTTGTAAAACGTGATAAGAAAAATTTCTTTTCCCACATTTTCAACGTGTACGATTCGTTTTAATGCATATAAAAGGGCAAGAAGAAGAAATGAAATTTTCACGATTAATAATTAATAAAATTATCGTTGATTCGAAAAGAAGAAAAGAATTTTCCTATATCTAATTTACATTTAACCACTTGTAAAACGTGATAAGAAAAATTTCTNAGAAAAATTTCTTCTCCCACATTTTCAACGTGTACGATTCGTTTTAATGAATATAAAAGGGCAAGAAGAAGAAATGAAATT
>NW_025222911.1:0-247 GCF_014066325.1 Apis laboriosa
TTGTACACAAACACAATTACGTTGATTAATAGTTCGATAGAGAAAGATAATTCTTATTCAATGGCTTTGAGCTATGAGACACGTCTGAATGAATGAGTTTAGGATTGAGGTTAGGTCGATCGAAGAAAGATTATAAACAAATTGATTGTAATGCACTGAGTTCGATAACGAAAGAGTTAGATAATTCTTGTTTAATAGCTTTGAGCCATGAGACACGTCTGAATGAATGAGTTTAGGATTGAGGTTA
>NW_025222912.1:0-927 GCF_014066325.1 Apis laboriosa
AGGAATCGAGGATGACGATCAAAACTTCCCGAAGAAAGGATTGATTAAATAATATTTAATATCCATAATATCTCTGATGAAAATAGATTAATGCATGCCTATTCTCGAGAAATAATCTAAAAAATATTTAAAAGAAAAATTCGATTCTCGCAAAGAAATATCTTCGATCCAAGTTTCTTTGAACGGCATCAATAATCAAATTTATCAATCAATATTCAAGAATATATATATATTTCGATTCTTGATTCTCTCGAGTGAAGAAGAAGGAGGAGGAGGAAGATTATTTTCAAATTGACGAAATTGTCCTTAATTCAAAATCCTCTTGCAGAATATTCCTCTTTTTTCTCTTCCTCTTCTTCTTTTTATTTCATAGNAATCGAGGATGACGATCAAAACTTCCCGTTCCTAATCTATTCTTGATCTAATTGTATCGTTAGATCCACTTTAACCGAAGAAAGGATTGATTAAATAATATTTAATATCCATAATATCTCTAGATGAAAATAGATTAATGCATGCCTATTCTCGAGAAATAATCTAAAAAATATTTAAAAGAAAAATTCGATTCTCGCAAAGAAATATCTTCGATCCAAGTTTCTTTGAACGGCATCAATAATCAAATTTATCAATCAATATTCAAGAATATATATATATACTTTGATTCTTGATTCTCTCGAGTGAAGAAGGAGGAGGAGGAAGACTATTTTCAAATTGACGAAATTGTCCTTAATTCAAAATCCTCTTGCAGAATATTCCTCTTTTTTCTCTTCCTCTTCTTCTTTTTATTTCATAGGAAGGAAGATCGGTAATGATAAAAATAGATTAATGCATGCCTATTCTCGAGAAATAATCTAAAAAATATTTAAACGAAAAATTCGATTCTCGTAAAGAAATACCTTCGATCCAAGTTTCTTTGAACGGCATCAA
>NW_025222913.1:0-213 GCF_014066325.1 Apis laboriosa
CTTCAGAGCTTTTTTGACAATCAAATCAGTGCTCGTAAACTATCTTCATTCTAAACGTTGAAAATTTAAGAAAGAAACGCAATGGTAGGGGAATCACCATTGAAAATTATTGAAATTTAAAGCTCATCTTCAAAGCTTTTTTTAGCACTCAACAAATCAGTGATCGTAAACTATTTTTATCTTAAACGTTGATGATTTGAGATCGAAAAGAAA
>NW_025222914.1:0-502 GCF_014066325.1 Apis laboriosa
TATATTTCGCTCAGATACGTGAAATTCTGGAAGGAAAAATTGATTTCCTCATTATATGTATGATTTCGGAACGAAAATCCAAGTTTCGGCGGGTTCTACATTGACATATAGTTGGGAGTATCGTTTACACTCTGTAATTCGAGTTTCGACGGATTCTGAAGTGAAATTTCGATTTTCAACAAAATTACATCTTTTTGACGCAAAAATCGCAATTACGGAGATTTCTANACCGAAAACGTTCAGAAATTCTTATCTTTCTATATTTCGCAGAGATACGAGAAATTCTCGTACGAAAAATTGATTTCCTCATTATACGTATGATTTCGAAACGAAAATTCTAGTTTCGGCGGATTCTGCATTGACATATAGTTGCGAGTATCGTTTACACTCTGTAATTCGAGTTTCGACGGATTCCTCAGTGAAATTTCGATTTTGAACGAAATTACATCTTTTTGACGCAAAAATAGCAAATACGGTGATTTCTAAACCGAAAACGTTCAGA
>NW_025222915.1:0-361 GCF_014066325.1 Apis laboriosa
TAAATCGAGCCAATACGACAAATTTTGGAAATAAAAAGGCATATCGAAATGTTATGTTGTTTGTCGGTTCAAAAATCCGAGTTTTAGCGAAGTCTGCTTCGAGATATCTCTGAGAGTGACGTTTTCACTATGATATTCGAGCTTCGATGAATTCGGCTGTGAAAATTCGATTTCGTGCATAATTGCATCTCTTCTACACGAAAATCGGTATTACGGCGATTTCTACATCGAAAACGTTTGATGATTCGTTATCCAGCACTAAATCGAGCAAATACGACAAATTTCGGAAAGAAAAAGGCATATCGACATGCTATTTTTGATGTTCGGTAGAAAAATCGTAGTTTTAGCGAAGCCTGCTTCG
>NW_025222916.1:0-349 GCF_014066325.1 Apis laboriosa
AATGATAACAGAATATACTCTTCTTCTTCCTCTCTGTTGGCGAAGAGTAGCGTGCGAACGGACTGGCTATCCGCCACACGTACGCTCCTCCCTCTTCACTCCGGATAAATTACTAAATATCTGCATACAAAACAGGCTGAGGAAAATTAAAAACACAAACAGCGAACAGGCCACGGCGAGTTACCATTTTTTTCCCTCGCGCACATCCACCACTTCTTTCTCTTCTGCCCCGATTATACATCGGCCGCTATTTTCCCTGGAGCAGTAGCGACGCTATCACATTATAGCGCCAACTCACCAATCTTATAAATTACCTTTCGCTGAAAGTAGAAACGATAAGTTTTCCGGT
>NW_025222917.1:0-945 GCF_014066325.1 Apis laboriosa
ATTGATATCAATTACCAAGTCTCACCACGAAGAGGTGACTACGCATCGACACCCCATCTAACGTTAAAAAATTAAATGCAACAAAAATTAATTATATAAAATTAAATATATTAAGAACACATAAATGAAATATGAAACATTAAAATTAATAATTAATATAAATGAATTAGAAAAATGTAAAATATAAATAATTGATAATCGAAATAAATTATAATTAATAATTAATGTTAAATAAATTATGAAAAAAACGGAAGAAGAAAAAATAAGAAATAAAAATTAAATAAATCTGAAGAGAAAAATTAATTCGGAAATGATTGATGATGATGATATGATTATTTAAATTAATGTTTTACAGTAACAATTTATCGCTTTACAATAGCAATTAATCTCACGTTGTGTCAACAACGAGGCTTAATTTATATTTTAATATTATTTTTATCTATCTTAATTACTTGTTATAATTAATAGTAATGTAAATCATAAATTTATAACGCGTAACAAGAAAACACTCATTTCATTTAGAGAAGAAGATCAATAGATGCAAATCTTGCTTATATTTTCAATCCATTATTAATTTTCATATATTTGTTTTTTTTTTTNTTATTCTTTTTGAAATTATATCATGTGTGGAATTAGAAGAATTATAATGATAGAGAAATATTTAAATTTATAATAATTTTTATGATTAAATATATTAATAAACATTAATAATAATAGTAATAATAGTAATAATTATAATAATAGTAATAACAACAAAATATTTTAAATATCTTTTGTTTCATAATAAGATTTAGTTCTCTGTATTAGTGTTAATTGAGAATAATATTATTTAGTTGTATCACGTGGAATTAAATATTAAATATTCGTAAATATTCCAAAGTGTGGAACTTATAATCTTGTCTAATTTCGTGGTTTGTGTTATAAAAACAAATATTATGATGCGAT
>NW_025222918.1:0-4195 GCF_014066325.1 Apis laboriosa
ATAATATTATTTAATTGTATTAGGTGGAAATGGACAATGTGTAAATATCGGACAATGTGGAATTTATAATGGTAATCTAATCTCGTGGTTTGTGTTGCAAAAACGAGTAATGTTTGTGATGCGATGAATATGTTGTAAGGAATCTGGTGAAGAAAGAAAATTCATCGACCGAAGCATATGTAAACTTATCACAATTTTACAACTGCTCAACTTTTTTCTGTGAGAGGATAAAATCGAGAAAAAAGGTCCGAGGTAATATCGTGTGAATTTGTTCAATTGCCATTAATAAATATTGCCATAACAATTTGTAATGAAATGACAACTCGTTTTGTTAGAATCCAACTGCATCGTGTATTTTCTTGTGGTGAAGTGATGAAGGAAATTTTGAGTTCCTCCAGTGTTGTTAAATGTCGTGTAAGTTTTCCTAAAATCATAAAATTAAAAATTAAACTCCATATTATACATTATTGGAATAAGACAAATATTAACGTCGATGACTTTTATGTAACAAATACATGAATATTTTTTTTTTTTTTTTTATAAGAAAAAAATTCATCGGGTGCGACTCCAATGTGCAGTGACTACACACTGTAAACATACGTATATACAGGCAGCCTTAAGATGGCGTGGAGAAGCATAACCGTTAACTTTAAGGCTATTCTATTCTATTCTATTCTATCGTCTTATTATAAACGTAAGAAACGAAGCAAGAAATTTGGTTACTAGATATAGGAACTTTTGTAACCTTCGGTACAACCCGTAACTATGTAAAAATGTAATGGCAGTAAAATACAAAGTTCGGACAAGACATTGATCGGGTTAAAATATTCATTTTTCTCTTTTCGTTAGAATATTAAAACAGACGGAATTTATCATTGTAATTTTTGTTTTGCTTCACTGTTATTTTACATTGGAGGAAATTGAGACCCAAAAAGTATCATTTGTTTTTAATTAAGAATATTATTCACGAAAAAGTTAAATGAAATTAAAATCATACCTAAATATTAAGGAATAAATATGCGAGCCATAAAACAACCGATTCGAGTTACCACCACTTTCATCACGGCATATATAAATCGACTCATCGAATAATATTCACATTGACCAGCAGAGTGTTACGACTCCGACATGGTCGTCAAATGCACGATGTCCACGTCGATGACAGGAAGGACCTAGATGTCGTTATAAAACCACCGGAGCTGGATTACCAAGACGTCATCCCAACGACACGCAGGAAGGAACTGGAAGTCATCCTAGAACCACCGAGGTCGATTTACAGAAGACCGCATTCGACATACAGAACCTATCTCAGATTAATTGGTATCCAAAGGTACCAATCGATAAGAGCGCGGACCTTCGACTGGCCATTGGAAATAGAGCACAACAATAAATGATTAAAAATGTTCTCGATATTATAAAAATTTAGTTGAAATATCAACGATCTTCTCTACACGTGAGATTTCATTGAGATATGATCGCTCCATCGCATCGTATGTATGTAGAAAGTTGCTGCCACTGTCACGAAGTTTGATGAAAACGTATGTTTTCTACCGATTGCGCCAAATCTGACTTATCGAGTACAATGACGAATAAATTCAATTTTTTAACTTTTATTATTAATTTATAACATCGTAATAATTTATTACGATAAAAAATTAATGTATTTTTACTATTTTTATCGTTTTATCACACCTTTAACAATTTATTACGATAGTAAACGTAATAATATATTTTTATAAACTAAATTTTAGATTTCTGTCTGATAGTAGATTTCGATTCAACTATAATTATTCAATTATAATTTTATTAAAATATTTTAAATGCCATTTTACGTGAAAAACAATTACAGATTATTATAGAAAGAAAAAAAAAAGAAAAGAAATTACTAATGAAAATTATCGAATCTTTCTAACAAAATACTTTTTTTATAGTTTTTCCTTTTTAAGGGAAAATTTTAAAAAGAGAAATTTTGGAAAATGATGCCAATTACCAGATCTCACTACGAGGAGGTGACTATGCATCGAAATCCACCTAAAGCTAAAAAATTAAAAGCTAAAGAATAACAAATAAAAAATTAAATAAATTAAGAACACAAAAAATAAATAAAATATGAAACATTAAAATTAATATAATTAATATAAATGAATTATGAAAAATATAAAATATAATGTAAAATAAAATGTATAATTGATAATCGAAATAAATTATAATTAATAATTAATGTTAAATAAATTATGAAAAAAACGGAAGAAGAAAAAATAAGAAATAAAAATTAAATATCTAAATCTGAAAAATCTGAAAAGAAAAAATTAATTCGGAATGATTATTTAAATTAGTGTACAATTGTTTTTATAATAATAATCTTCTACAATAATTAATCGCTCGTCGCGTCGTCAAATAATTGTTATCTACAAATTATCTTATACGAAGTGCTAGATTTTTATGGAAAAAAAAAATAATAAATAAATAAATAAATAAACTCAGTAATTGATATCAATCCGTATCATATATATATATTTAACATCGTAATATATTTTATCCACATGAAATATTTTATCTCCGAAACATGTCATAAGTGCAACACAGACTTAAAATACGAAATCAAAAAAATTGAAATCATTCTATGGAACGATAATGTGATTGGAACGATGGATAATTGATGTGATTAGATGCAATTAAGGATAATAGCCTTGAATCGGACGAGTTTTAATTTTGATGCAAGAAATATTTTTGAAATAAATTTGGAATTGAAAATACACGAGAGAAAAAGAAAATATGTGAGTATAGGCATCGGAAATACCAATGGAATACGTAGTGGAAAAGACAAAGAGATTATCAGTGATCATTAATAATGCGAAGCACCATTATTTCGCCAACTTTTATCTACTCGGACGAGCTTTAATAAATATAACAACGTACTGTTACCCGATCAATTTATTTATCCTAGAAATGATATATCGCAGATATATATAATTATTTCATCTTAAGTTTTATTTTATAAATCAATAATGTAATCTTAAATTTAAATCTTATCCTCAAAATTGTATAAAGTCGATATATTTTTTATTTATACAAAATTATGATAATAATTTCAGATTTTTTTCACCATACTTTACTATAATATAATATTCTTCTCTGTAAGATTTTGCGGTATCATTTTCTATTAATCGAATTCATATTAATTTTTTATTGAAAATCAACAAAATCGTATGACGAATAATAGATTTATGCATTGTACACTCATTACAATCGGATCAATCGAGCATCAGTTGTGCACCAGAATCATTTTGAACAAACTATTGCGTTTATTCGATGCTCGCTATTATCACGATATGATAAAACCGATAATCGAACGGTACGTCTACCTTGCCACCAATAGGTTCTTCTAATTGCAATGGATATTAACGAATATCGATCGCTTATCAAAATGACTACCATGTACATCCCAATTAGTGAAATTGATGAAAAATCTGGATTAACCGTACATGCATAACCGCAAAAATCCGCAAATTCCAATTTCGAGCGTGACATGGAATTGTAACGTCATTAAAATTTCTCGCCACTCTTTCTTTCTTCATTGCTACTTGACAACTCGTTATATATTCGTGTTACATAAACGTTTTAACTGTTCAACACATCTTTTTATTCTAAAATATATTTCACTTTGTTTCATTTCTTTTGTAAAATTAGTTGTTTGTCTATAAGATTTTTTTTTTTTATAAAATATTTTTTTATAATATTTTTTTTATAAAATGAATTATAAATCATATAAACATGAAATTTGAACTAACAATAGAAAAAATTATTAGTAACGGGATAGATAGAAAAAATAATCGCAATGTTATCTGCAATAGCAAGAAATAAAAAAAAAAATTTCAATTATATTCAATTTTTTGTACGTATTATTTATTTTAAAATTATAGGAATATGGATTAAAAATAATTGTTTTATGTTCAATATCATAAACAAATAAGATAAATAATTTCGGCAAATTATGGATATTTTTAAGATATTACACGTATCTATATTTCCTAAAATTTTTTCCCTTATATTTTATATAATGGCAACATGTTAAAAATTAAAAAAACGTTTTTACTTAAATTATTTTTCTCAAAAAAGAGTTGTTATTGTCGCAACACACTTTCCTATATATATAGAAAAATCAAATAAATTTAGGACAAAAGATGAATATTTT
>NW_025222919.1:0-209 GCF_014066325.1 Apis laboriosa
GCATTTTCGGAGATACAGCCGTTTTAATGAGACACTATTTTAAATATTCCGAAATTTCGTCTTATTTATACGACCATAGCGTATGAACCGCTTGCGCTAGCGTAACTAGTGAAGATTCAGTGTAAAGAGCGATCTTTTCCGCTTGCAACGCGCACCGGAAGTACCATGTATCTCCAGTATTTTCGTAGATACAATCGTTTTAATGAGGC
>NW_025222920.1:0-493 GCF_014066325.1 Apis laboriosa
AAAGTACTGGAGATACATGGGACTTCCGTAGCGCGTTGTAAGCGGGAAAGATTGCTCTTTGCACTCATTCTTCACTGGTTACGGTAGGACAGGCGGTTCATACGCTATGGTCGTATAAAGAAGACGAAATTTCAGAATATTTAAAACAGTGCCTTATAAAATCGGCTGTATCTCCGAAAATACTGGAGATACATGGGACTTCCGGAGCGCGTTGCAAGCGGGAAGAATTGCTCTTTACACTCAATCTCCACTGGTTACGGTAGCACAGGCGGTTCATACGCTATGGTCGTATAAAGAAGACGAAATTTCAGAATATTTAAAACAGTGCCTCATTAAAACGGTTGTATCTACGAAAATGCTGGAGGTATATGGGACTTCCGGTGCGCGTTGCAAGCGGGAAAGATTGCTCTTTACACTGAGTCTTCACTGGTTACGCTAGCACAAGCGGTTCATACGCTATGCCCGTATAAAGAAGACGAAATTTCAGAATATT
>NW_025222921.1:0-125 GCF_014066325.1 Apis laboriosa
TCTTCTAAGAGTAGCGTGAATATTATTCAAGATTAGGTTAGATTGGGTTAGGTTAGGAAACAACAAATACATATTGCTACTCTTCTAAGAGTAGCGTGAATATTATTCAAGGTTAGGTTAGATTA
>NW_025222921.1:291-393 GCF_014066325.1 Apis laboriosa
TAGGTTAGGAAATAACGAATACATCTTGTTACTCTTCTAAGAGTAGCGTGAATATTATTAAAGGTTAGGTTAGATTGGGTTAGGTTAGGAAACAACGAATAC
>NW_025222922.1:0-1050 GCF_014066325.1 Apis laboriosa
TATTTGCACCAGCATTAGTTGAAATCGCCTTTCATTGGATAATAAAATAATAATAATAAAATAATTGAAAGAATATTCTAGTTCTATTATAGTTTTAGATTGTAAGAAGTGGAGGGCTCTAAGATGAAAAATTTGCAATTGAAATTTTCTTTAGATTATAATAAAATAATTGAAAGAAGGATTGTAAGAAGGCTCTAGAACAAAAAATATATTTGCACCAGTAGCAGTTGAATTATTTTTCTTTAGATTGTAACAAAATAATTAAATGAATATGACTTTGGATTTTAAGAAGTGGAAGACTCTAGGAAGAAAAATATATTTGCACCAATTAAAATTATTTTTCTTTAAATTATAAAAAAATTGAAAGAATATTACTTTGGATTGTAAGAAATAGAAGGCTCTAAGATGAAAAATATATTTGCACCAGCAGTTGAAATTGCCTTTCTTTAGATTATAAAAAAATTGAAAGAATATTACTTTGGATTGTAAGAAGCAGAAGACTGTAGGATGAAAAGTATATTTGCACTAGCACTGATTAAAATTGTTTTTCTTTAGATTATAAAAAAATTGAAAGAATATTATTTGTAAGATTGTAAGATTGGAAGACTCTAGGATGAAAAGTATATTTGCATCCAGCACTAGTTGAAAATGCCTTTTTTAGATTATAAAAAATTAAAAGAATATTACTTTGGATTGTAAAAAGACTCAAAGATAATAAATATATTTGCACCAGCCTCAGTTGCCTTTCTTTAGATTATAAAAAAATTAAAAGAATATTATAATAGATTATAAGAAGTGGAAGGCTCTAGAAATATATTTGCGTCCAGGACTAGCTGAAATTGTTTTTCTTTAGATTGTAACAAAATAATTGAAAGAATATTACTTTGGATTGTAAGAAGTGGAAAGCTCTAGAATGAAAAATATATTTGCATTAGCACCAATTGAAATTGTTTTTCTTTAGATTATAAAAAATTGAAAGAATATTATTTTTTATTATTGTAAAAAATGGAAGACTCTAGGATGAAAAGTATATTTGCATCCAGCACCAGT
>NW_025222923.1:0-5710 GCF_014066325.1 Apis laboriosa
ATTTATATGAATAATATTTATTCTTTCAATTGTTTTAATAATTTATTTCTTGACTTTTTTATAGATTCTATTGTTTTATTCATATATATATTATATATTATATATAATATAATATACATTATATATTAATATATTAATTTATCAATTTATTTATTTTCTACTACAATTCATTTATTTATTAATTTATTTATTCATTCTTTTATTTAGTAAGTTTTTGTAAAGTTTCTTATGACTTTTTTAATTCATGTATGCATATATGCATTTATTAATTATTATTTGTTATATTTATTTGTTTATTTTTATTCTTTTATTTTATTTATTGATTTATTCGATAAATATTCGATAAATATTCGATAAATAATTAAGATAAATATTCTTTTGATTTAGAAATATATTTTTTTGTTTGAATCTGTTTATATGTATATTTATTGATTTAGATAAACATTTAAAATAAATAAAGAAATAGATGTAGAAATAAATAAATAAAAAAATAATTGAAAAATTCAATAAATGAAAATATAATTTAAAAAATCAAAAAATAAATATAAAAATAAATAAATAGAAGAATAAATGAATAAATAAATTAATGAAAATATAAATTAAAAAATAAATCAAAAAATAAATATAAAAATAAATAAGTGAAAATATAAATTAAAAAATAAATCAAGAAATAAATATTTTAATTAATAAATAAAAGAATATGTATGTGATTAAATAAATAAATAAATGTGATTAAATAAATGAATAAAAATTATTTAAAAAGGAAGATGTGTAAAGAATATATAATGTATCACAACAATATTACAACATTATTAATATAAAATAAATTTTATAAGATTGAAAATTACTTATTATGTAAAAAAATTTGAACTTACAAAGTTATAAAATCGATCTGCTCGTCGACAAAGTTCGATAAGAAATGATCGTTCCGTCCCCACCTGCCTCATATTTATAGGACGCGAAGATTTACAGAATATATACGTCTTTTGCCGATTGTTCTAAATTCATTTTTCGAATATAATAATCAATAATTTGTCAATTTTTACATTTTTTATTATTAATTTATACATCTAATAATTTATTACAATATTAAATGTAGTAATTAATTTACATTTTTACGAACTAAAATTAAATTTATTGTTTTATGATATTAATTTTTGATTTATAATTATATTGAATAATATAATTAATTCTTAATACTAATATAAAAAATTCTTAGTATTATTTTATGTAAAGAATAATTATTATAATAATTTAGAAATTTTTATTACTAATTTATGAATTCTACGTAAAAAATAATTATAGAACAATTATGAAATTTCTGTAATCGAAAATTTAGAAATTTTTATTGTTAATTTATGAATTTAGTAATTTTTTTGCAATAACAAATATAACAAATTAATAATATAATAATTAATAATATAAAAATTATATTTTTGCAAATTAAAATTAAATTTATGATATTCTTTTCGATATATAACTATGTAAACTTATTCTAAAAGCTATTTTACGTAAAAAATAGTATCAATATATTAATATGATCAATGGAAAATAATTTTGATATATGTAAATAAAAAAATTTTAATTTAATTCTTTTACAATTCTAAAAATTTACAACATGAAAAATGGAAAGAAATTTTTAATAAAATATAAGATATAAACATTTATATAATTAAATGAATGTTGTAACAAATCGTTAAACTAAATTTTTTAATTTAATAAAAATTATTATTATTTAACAATGTCGAAATAATTTATTTCAGAATTTTAATTTTAATTCAATATAAAATTAGAAATCTTTAAATATAAATATATGAATTAAAAGTTAGAAATTATAAAATATAGGAAATAAAATTAAAAATTAAACTTTAAAATAAAATAAAAATTAAAAGTTAACTAATAAATTAAAAAAAAATTAAATTTAGATAAAAATTGAATGCGATGTGTTCTATGTGAAAGTTTAATAGGAAATTATTTCAAGATCAGAATTTTTTTTATTTAAAGTTAACCTTTTAATTGACGCAAGATTACAGTCGTTCTCTTAGAATGCTTTTACTCATATTGCGAAAAATAATTTTTCTATTATAATGTACATTATTTAATTATTTATTCGTTTATATATTATTAATTTATTCATTTGTCTAGTGATTTATATATAAACTTCTTAATTTTGCTCAATTATATATTCACCAAATTGTTTGTTTATTCTTTTACTTATTTAGACACATATATTTATTCATTCATTTGATTTATTTTGTAGCTATCTTTGATGTGATCACTTATGTCTGTATCTCATTACTTATTTATTTATCTTTTATTATTTTTTTATCTGATGATCTATTTAAAAACATTTTATTTCATCATATACTTATCAAATATATTTTGTGTTATTATGTTATTGCATCAAATTCTCTATTTATTTCTTCTTTTATTTAGTTTTTTATATATTTGTTCACTTATTTATCTAATGATTTATTTGTATTTTGTTTTGTTTTATTTATTTATTTATACATTAATTTATTTACTTATTTATTTACTGTTTATTAATTTATTTGCTGTATCATTTATTTAATTATTCATTATTATTCATTTGCATTTATTTATTTATTTATTTGTCTACAAATTTGTAGAATTTTTTGTCTTGTTCATTCATGTACACATCAATTTATTTATTTATTCACTCTTTTAGTTTTTTAGTTTTTAGCATATTATAACCATAATAAGTATATAATATTTTATAATTAATGAGTCTATAAAAAAAGTAAGTTTCAGTAAGAAAAGAAAATATATAAATCATTAAACAATAAATCAATAAATAATTAAATGAATAAAACAGTATATGAATAAATTGATAAATTGAATAAATATGTACATAAATACACAAAACAAAGAAGTTGATGATGAATTACTAGACAAATGAATAAATATATAAATAATTACATAAATAAAATAATTATAAAAATATATTATAGAATTAATATAAGTGATATATATATAAGTAAATAAAACAAAGATTATTAAATCATTAGATAAATGAATGAATAAATATAATAAAATAAATAAGATAAATAATAAAATAATTAAAAGAATAAATAAATAAAAAATTCTATAAATATATAAGTACAAAATTAAGAGATTTATAAATAAATCAGAAAAATAAATAAAAAAATATATAAATACATAATTACATAAATAATTATAAATAATAACTAAATAAATAAATATAAATAACAAAATAAAAATAAATAAATAAGTTAATAGATGTACGTCTATTAATAGACGTATGAGTGAATAAAACAAAAACAATTATATAAAAATTTAAGTCTAGCAAATTGTAAAAATTAAAAAAAATATATATAAATGATTAAGTAAATAAAAAAGTAAATAAATACATGAATAAATAAATTTCCATGTATGAATTCCATGAATTCCATGATAAATGAATGAATGAATGAAAGAATGAATAAAGATTAAATAAATAATTAAATAAATAAAGAAAAAAATAAAAAAAAGTAATATATATATATATATCAAAGAAGCTTACAAGAAACTCTATTCATAAAATAATTAGATGTATACATGAGTAAAGAAATGAATGAACAACAAATAAACAAAACAAATCAGTTACTAATCAAATGAATGAATAAATATATTAATAATTAAATAACTAAAAAAGTAAATACATAAATAATTTGATGTATATATAAATGAACAAAATAGAAAGTGTAAAAATAAAATAAGATATAAATAATTAAATAACTAAAATAATAAATATATACATGATTCTTAGTTTTGTTCATTTATGTATGTTTGCATCAAGTTTTATATATATTTTATATATATTTACTACTTTAGTTATTTATATATATATAGAGAGTTATTGATATTATATTTATTCATCCATTTAACTAGTTTATTTCTGTACATTTTATTTTGTTTATTTACATATTCATCAAATTATTTATATATTCATTTCTTCAATTATATAACTATTTATATATTTAATTATTCTTTTATTGATATATTTGTATAATTTAATGTTAATTTAATATATAATTTATTTGTAAATTTTTTGGTTATTTATATACACATTACATAAATTTATTTATTCATTCATTTAATTATTTAACTAAATGTTTAATTTTATTTATTTATATGTTTATTCCATTACTTATTTATTATTATTTATTTAATTATATATATATATATATATTCAATTATTTACTTAGTGATTAATTTTTAGATTTTTATATTTTATGCATTTATGTATTTCACAAATTTAGTTATTTATTTAGTCATTTCTTCATTTATTCAATTATTTATATACTTATTTAGTGACTTATTTATAAACTTTTTTGTTTTATTCACTTATATATTTTTGACATTTATGCATGCATCCAATAATTTATTTATTTATCTTTTATTTATTCAGTTATTCATATATTTATTCATTCTTTTATTAAGATTTATTTATCTGTTGATTTACATATAGATTTGTCCATTTGTTTTGTTCACTTATGTCTGTATCAAATGATGTATGTATTTCTTACTTCAATTTAATAATTTATATTTATTTGACTAAAAACTTTTTTCTATACTTTTTTTCTTTGTTCACTTATATATATATATATATATATATATATCATATTTACATAAAGCCTTTTATTTATTTAATTATTTATTCATTTCTTTATTCATTCATGATTTATATTTAGATTTTTATGTAGATTTATTAATTATAAAATATTATAAAATAACTATTAATTATAAAATATTATAATTAAAATATATTAATATATAAATAACTAAATAAATAAATGAATTAGAAAACAAATAATTAAAATAATAAAATAATTTGATGCATACAAAAATGAAACTAACAAATCTAAACAAGTCTATAAATAATAAATCATTAGCAAATGAATGAATAAATATATATATATATATATATGTAAATAAATCAATAAAGTAATAAATAAATAAATAATTTGAGATATATTATAAATGAACAAAACAGAAAAATTTTTAAACGAGATACTATATAAATAAATTAATAAATATGTAAGTAATTGAATAAATAAAGGCATAGGGTATATTAGGGATGTAATAATGTTAATTAAATAAATAAATTGAAATATATAATATATTTAAATGAATAAAACAAAAAAGTTTACAAGAATGTTATTGAAAAAGGACAAGAATAAATAAATATATAAATATATAATATAAATATAAATATAAATATAAATATAAATATAAATATAAATATAAATATAAATATATAATATATAAATATATAAATAGATCATAAAAAAACATATAAATAAATAAATGAAGATTGAATAAATAAATAATTTCATGTAAAAAAATTTATGAATAAATCATTGGACAAATATATCGATAATAATCGATAAATCGATCAATAAATAAATTATATAATAAAAAATGCACAAATAAAAAAAATAATATAAATAATTAATTAAAATAAATTTAATAATACAAATAAATTAATAATATATATTTTTAATATTATTAATTAAAATAATTAAAATATATTGTGCAATATTTTAATTTTCCATACGATTTCGATTATCGAAATAATCGAAATGTCGACTTTCAGCATCAGCCAATGAGAGAGCTTCTTGGTGAATTTTGGCGCGCAGCGTCAGTCTTCTGTGAAAAGTGAACAAGGGAGGACGTGTGATCGCTG
>NW_025222924.1:0-213 GCF_014066325.1 Apis laboriosa
ATAATTGAAAGAATATTACTTTGGATTGTAAAAAGTGGAAGGCTCTAAAATGAAAAATATATTTGCACCAGCACCAATTAAAATTGTTTTTCTTTAGATTATAAAAAAATTGAAAAAATATTATTTTGGATTATAAAAAATGGAAAACTCTAGGATGATTGTAAAAAGTGGAAGACTCTAGAAAGACTCTAGGAAGTATATTTGCATCCAGCA
>NW_025222925.1:0-1258 GCF_014066325.1 Apis laboriosa
TCATTTAGATCGCTAGTAAAATATATTTAATTACAAATGAATTTCACACAAAATGAAATAATAACTGCGTTGAAAATATTTTAAACCTCCCCCAAAAAAAAATTAATTTGTAAAACTGAAATATATTCCCTATTTTTCTTTATTCTTATCTTTTTAACATGAACGTAAACTTTTTTGATGAAATATCTCGTGTTCTAATAAAGGAATATTTAAATTCCCCTTATACTTTACATTTTATTAACTATTTGAGCACATATCTCGTTTTCCTCTCAATTGTTAACTTAGGAAATTGCTACCTTAGAAAATTCACGAATTTTTATTATTTCTTATCTTTTTATTCTTAAAATCGATTTCAAAAACTCATTGAAATAATCCTAATAATTTTGGAACTCTCTTGAATTTTTATGATCTTACATCGTTATTTAATTATCGTAAGTTAAAGTTACGACATTACATTGTAATGAACTAAAAAAAAACTTTAAATTTTTACTTTTGATTAGATAAGAACATGTTTGAAATTTAATGAAGACACTTTTTCAAAAAACAAAAAAGTATTACTTTTGTGTTGGTGAACCAATTATCTTGAGAAAAATAGTATTTGACATATAATTATATTATAATTGTAATCAATCAATCGTTTTTATATTAATTTCGCATTTCTAATTGTTTTATTTAATTGATTAATTATAAATTATTACTCAATTATAAAATAAAAAATAAGTTTATTACATTAGTGACTAACATTGAAATTAAATAAATGATTCATTTATCTTGAAAATTTCTGAATAAATCAAAGATTTTTTTTTCTTTTGATATTTAAATTCTCTTTTAAAGAATCGACTATTAATTATTTTCTTACGTTAATTATTTTTTTTTACTTAAATTTTTAAAAAGTAAAAGAAATATTGATTTAGATATAAAGTAAAATTATATTTAGGGGACACTAATAAATTATAATTTTATTTATAATTTTAATTATAATATAATAATAAATTATTATTTTAATTATCCATTTCAGACTTTAATATGGAAATTTAATAAATGTATAATATAATTTATGATATCTTTATAATTTACATATTATATTTATAATATAAATTTATCATTCCTTTTTGTATTAATTCATAGAAATTTTTATTTTTTTAATCACTCTAATTCAGTTTTTATTCAGTTAATTCTAAGTCAATTTGATTCTAAGTCAATTTATCAGGCTATTTGTTATTTATGATGAAAATAAATAATATACTTGATAGAATAA
>NW_025222926.1:0-680 GCF_014066325.1 Apis laboriosa
GGATTGGAAATTGATCGAGATAGATGGATCGCAGATTAGAAACCGTCCAGTTTAACTTTTACGTAATCATTATCATTAACTTGTAAGATTTCGTGAATTTAAACCTATCCAGAATATTGTTTCTAAAAAAAATACTTATTCTTACTTAAAAACCGTTCGAATCGAAGAACATAACCTATAAATGTTACTTTCATAAAAAGAAATTTATTTCCATTTGTTAAATTTTCGCGTAATCATTATCATTAACTTGTAAGATTTCGTGAATTTAAACCTATCCAGAATGTTGTTTCTAGAAAAAATACTTGTTCTTACTTAAAAACTTTTAAACCGTTCGAATCGAAGAACATAACCTATAAATGTTACTTTCATAAAAAGAAATTTATTTCGTCCATTTGTTAAATTTTCGCGTAATCATTATCATTAATTTGTAAGATTTCGTGAATTTAAACCTATCCAGAATGTTGTTTCTAAAAGAAATATTTATTCTTACTTGAAAAGTAATTTTTAAATCCGCTCGAATCCAAGAACATAACCTATAAATATTTTCATAAAAAGAAATTTATTTCGTCCACTTGTTAAGCTTTCGCGTAATCATTATCATTAATGTAAGATTTCGTGAATTTAAATCTATCCAGAATGTTGTTTCTAGAAGAAATATTTATTTTTACTTAAAAAATAAC
>NW_025222927.1:0-208 GCF_014066325.1 Apis laboriosa
GGCTTACTTAAAATGTCATTTGGAATATCTGTCCAAGCAGATTTTTTTCTTTTTTTTTTAAATTCGACAATAATTTCTATTGATTGCTTCTCTTAATCATAATCTTTCCTCGCAAGGATACTTCAGATTTTCAATGGGGTTCAAATCAAAGCTCAGTGCTGGGCATGATAATAACTTGATCCCGAAATCTTGAAATCACTTTTTTGTA
>NW_025222928.1:0-79454 GCF_014066325.1 Apis laboriosa
ATAAATAATGGAATAAAAAATTAAACAAATTATTATATAAGCAAAAAATTATATGAATAAAAATATAAATAGTTGAGTAAATAAAAACCATATATCATAAATGAATAAATGAGTGAGTATATAGTAAATAAATATGAAATAAATAAAAAATGAATAAATGAAAATTTAATAAATAATAATAATAATCAATAAAATCAATAAATAAATAAATGAATAGATAAAGGAATAAAGAAATAATATATCGCAGAAACAATTGCTGTTTTTAATTTTAAAAAATATATCATTTTTTATATGATAATAATAAATTATTCGGATCATAAATAAACAATAAATATAAAGAAATTGAATAAAAATTGATAAATTATCAATCATTATATTTAAGAAATTAATTTTTAGATATTATATTTTCGTTAAACTTGGATTGTCGCGTCCTAATAATACGAGACGATATACGAGAGAGCGATCATTTCTAAACGAATTTTCGTGGCGGTAACCGATATTATAACATTTTAACTAAATTTAATTGAATTTTCGATCATTTATTTATAGTATTAATATTATTTATTCCAAATTATATTAAATATTTTTATAATATTAGAATAATTTTATTGTTAATTATATGTTATTCATTTTATTTATTTCATATTTTAATTATCATTGTCTTATTGTTTGCATTTTTATTTATTTATTAATTTTTTTTTAATTTATTCATTTTATTTATTTTTTATTTTATTTTTTTTATTTTATTTTATTTTATTTTATTTTATTTTATTTTATTTTTTTTTATTTTTATTTTTAATTTTGAATTTTATTTAATTTTTAATTTTTATTATCCATTAAATTAATATATATATATATATATACACTTTTTGTAATCTAAATTTTATTGTTATTTTGTATTTTGTTTTTTTCAGGTGGGTCTCGATGCGTAGTCACCTCCTCGTGGGTGAGACCTGGTAATTGGCATCGCTTTCCAAATTTTGTTTTCTAAATTTTTTCTATTTAAAAAAATATCTTATAAATATTTCATCAAGAATTTCGAAATATAAAATATATTTCATCAGTAATAGTTTTCGGGAAGCGATGGCAAGCTAAGAACTACGCACACCTACTAGTCCAGTTTAAACATGATTTCCATTAATTTACTTTTAGTTTACTGTATATTTTAATTTTTATTTTATTTTTAATTTATTTTTTCTTAATTTTAGATTTTTGATTTGTCTTAATCAAGTAATTTTTATTTTTTATTTATTTAACAAATTATATATATGTAATTATATAATTAATATAATCATGTATATATTATATTTTTTTTTTTTACATATTTATTATTTATTATTTATTCATTTATATAATTTTATTCATTGAATTATTATTAATTTTTTTATTTGCTTTATCATTTATTATATATTACTACATATTTATTTTTTCATATGGTTTTTTTTTTGACAGATTTATTTGCTTATTTATCTATTTGTTCATTTATTTATTAATTAATTATTTAATTACTACTATATAATAGTAGTAATTAAGAAAAACAGAAAGTGTAAAATTGAGAAATCAGTTCCGTTTGCAGTGCTATAAATGAAATTAATGTGATAGAAAAAACTTACAAATAATGTGAGGTCGGTAATAGAATAAAAATGTGGATGTCAGCGCCATCTTCAGAGTGCCGCAAACGAAATTATTACAGGTAAGGATAACAAATAGGAGAAAGAGGTAAAATAAGAATTGATTATCAGTGCCATCTATTGAAGACAAAATATCTTTCCAAAGGTAAAGTAGGATGGGAATTGAAAGCTATCGACATCTCTCGAGCATTTCTTGAAACATGATTCTTTGAAGAAATGTTTTCAACACATGATGGCGCTGAAAGTCACTTTTATTCATATTATTCTATCTTTGTCTTTTTCTTAGTAGTTGCTGTCCTTCTCTATCTTTATTTTATTTTAAAATTCATATATTTAGGAACGGTATAAAAGTGTTTGATTAATTTTATTACTTTCTTTATCTTATCTATTAATTAAAAATTTTAATATAGTTTATTTGATTCTATTTTTATGTATATAAATATATATTTCTTATATTTTATAAAAGATATAAAGATATAAAGATATAAAATAAGATACTATTACAAATGTAATAGTATGTAAAGTTCTGTCATTCTTGTTACTTTATTTTATAAATGAAATTCGTATTTTACATTTTACATTTCTTATTTGATTAGATTTAATTTTTTCATATATATATATATATATATATATATATATATAAGATATTAATATATTCGTAGATCTTTAAACGATCGATTGTTGCTGGTATACAATTAATTGAAAAATTGAATAATTAATTTATTAAATTATAAGCAATAAAAGTTTGCACAAAATAGAGATAAAGTAAAATAGTTTTATCTTCATCTTGCTCTGTCTCTATAGTGCTTCATCTAACAGAAGCTTAAATTGGTTATAATTTAATAAATAAATTAGCTTAAATTTAACCGATAATTTTGTATAACAACTATTATACTTGTTTTAACTTTTAGAATATATTCTTTATAAGTATTTCTTTATTAAATTAACGCGTTATACTTTGAGGTGGTTTATTGAAATAATAATTCTATAAATCCTATATATCGATATATGTTTTATATAATATTTTTCTGTCTTTCGATTAATCAATAATAAGTTATTTAGGATAAAAGATATAATTTACTGCAAAATTAAAAATAAGTATCCTCGAATTTCAATTATTCACCTGCTAATTATTTCAACGATCAATTATTCATAAATTTATATAATATTGGAAATTATTCATAAAACAGATATCGATTTCGATTAATATTAAATATTTCATCTTAATTTCTCTTTTTTCTTTCTTGGTCAAATAATTAACACGATTACTCGATTCATTTATCTTTTGATAATTCGGTTTNTTTTTTTTTAAATTTGAATTTTATTTAATTTTTAATTTTTGATTTGTTTTAATCAAATAATTTTTAATTTTTATTTTCTATTAAATTAATATATATATGTGTGTGTGTGTATATATATATATATATACTTTTTATATATATATTCTTTTTGTAATATAAATTTTATTTTGTGTTTTGTTTTTTTCAGGTGGGTCTCGATGCGTAGTCACCTCCTCGTGGGTGAGACCTGGTAATTGGCATCGCTTTCTAAATTTTGTTTTTTAAATTTTTTCTATTTAAAAAAATATCAACAAATATGTCATAGAAAATTTCTCATAAAAATATTTCATAAAAAAATATAAAATATATTTCATCAGTAATAGTTTTCGGGAAGCGATGGCAAGCTAAGAACTACGCACACCTACAATTCAGTTTAAACATGATTTCCATTAATTATTTTGATTAATTATTGATAATTTGGACTACTGATAATTGATAAAATTTGTGCAGAAATATTCTCATTAACTGTTTTTATTTTATTTCTGGTTTCAACTCTTTTTTTTTTTTTTTCTTCAAAATAAGACGAGAATATTTTTGATACTGATTTAGAGAGGTTTAATAAATGAATATTACGTTAAGTTTAATATTAAGTTTAATTAAATTTATATAAATTTATAATTTGCGTATATATTATTTTGTAGTTTATTGTTTTTTCATTGTTGATTTCAAATCAATTACGTATCATGTAACGGTGGCATGTTGGACAAGTTTTCTACTTCCAGTGACGAATCGTGAATCCTCACCGTAGTCATTTCCTTGTAGTGAGATTTGGTAATTGATTTTTATGGATTATTCTTCGAAAAATTATTAATCTATATTATCTTTCAAAATTTTCCATTAATTTTTTTAATAATCGATTTCAATTTGAGAACTATTCAACACATGCATTTTAAATGTCAAATTTCCTTTGGTCATTTAGAATGGATTGCAGGTATTAAGTATTGACATTCGTTTTTTTATTTGTGCTAGGATTTCAATTCAGTTATTATTTTATTTTAATATAATTGTAATTTTATTTTTAAAATATCGTGTTATTTTTTTAATAAGACCTAAAAATTTAATTAATAATTATTTTTAATAGAAAAATGATGATAATAACATGTATTAAAATTGGAAAGACTATTTTTGGAAGAATTATTCCATTATTGGCATAGGATATTACAGATAATGACATGTAATGTTAAATACTTTTATTACACATATGCTGTAATCACTATTATATTTATAATGTATTTATAATATTTAGATAATATCTTACTCCTCTATACAAAAATAATTACAATAATAATCGTTATTGGCATAGGCAAAATCGTTATTTATTGAAATTTATTGAGCACAATTATTTTTTCCCTTATTTTACACAAGTAAACCTATATTAAAAGTCATTTAAAATTATAAGATTTTAATTATCTTTTATACATACACACGTTTATGAGTGTGTATGTTTATATATCATGTATATTTATATTTAAATTCATTCTGTAACCTACAACGCATACTAACAGTATATCAAAGTCTTTCATTACACTGGTAATATGAATTTTTGACAAAATACTGAATATTTCTTCTCTTCTTCTCCTTTTCTTTTTCTTCTTTTCGCCACTTTTCTGTCATTTTTTCTATTTCTTGTTTTCTTATACTTATCTTCACACTATTGCGTTCATTCTTTATCTCTATCTCGCATACACGAACAATTTGTAGCATTAAACAATATTCGAAAGTAATTTTTTTTTCGTGCGCTTACTCAAAAACCCTGATCAATTCGTGATTATTAAGAAAATTTCGTGAACAGTTCATTCGTCGTCAGTCAAAGGAGTCGAATTGTTCGATTTTATATATTCGATTCGAACGAATATCGACTTAACTGTAGTTTGTACCGCGACAGCAACATTTTCATTATTTTACATTATTATTCACACATTATTTCGGTAAATTATGCAGATTTATAACTGCATAACAGATTTATAACTGCATAACATTTCTAAACATATATATTTGATCTCGTTCAATATCTCTCTGGGCAGTTTCTCGATTTATATAAAAACGGTATAAAATTCGTGTTGTGAATCGAGCTTAGTAGATAATTCAGAATTGATTGGAATGGAAGAAATTCTTTAATTGGATGTTAAAGACGTAAATAGTAGATGTGAAGTGTCGTCGACTAAAAGTAATGGTATGTTAGAATGCTACATTATCGATAGTCGTTTGCAAGAAACGCGAGTTCCGAAAAACATTAAAATTTTTTAGATTGAACAACTATTTTTTTTTTCAAATTCGATTCATTAAAAAAAATGGGATCTAGACGTAAATAATGGAATGCTTTGTCTATATCCTTTATAACAATTTTTTTTATATATACGAATATTTGCATCACAATAAGATATAATTTAAAAGAAAATGATCCGTCAATTGTTTACAAATGATTCGATTTTATAAAGGAATAAAATGAAAGGTATAAAATATTAAAAACAAGCTAACATCACGCATATAATATCTAGGTATGTAACAATCTCGAAATATTTCGACATGCAACGTTTTCAATTGGCGTTGCAATTATATGGCACATAATATAAGGTTTGCACATTTTGTTCATTTCTTTCTTTCTTTTTTTTTTTTTTTTCTATTCTCAGTCTTCTGAACGCCTATCCTTAAAAAATGAAATGTTAGCATCCGAGAAGTTTATTCTCATTTAGCTGTGTCGTTTCTTCATTTCAAATGTGCAACCTTCTGTCGGTAACTCATCTATAACGTAGGGTGATCATATCTTTTGTTTCAAGTATATTTTTTTTTATAAAATTATATCATCATATGATGTACAATAAATATAAAGTAAAGATAAATGTATATTTAAAAATATAGATATTGGAAATATTTTTTTTGAAATTAGTACGAAATTAAATAGACAGTTTATAATATATATAATTAATACATTATTATAAAAATAATACTATATAATAAAAATTAATAATAAAATAAAACTAAGAATATTATAAGTTTTGAACTTAATATTAATATATTGATATATTAATGTTAAAAAAAATAAATCTAGCTAATAGCTAATAATGATATACTAATTTATGCTCGAAAATCTTATTAAAAATTGGTACTTTGGTTTTGTGATAGAGTTTCGATTATATATATATTATAAAATTTATAACGATTTTAAAGGAAGTGAGAAGACGATTTCAATATATTATTCCATTTTAACATATTTCCACCTTACTTTTTTCTTATTTAATTATTCCTTGATTTTTTCTTATTTAATGTAACGATACGATCACCTTACTATATAACATTTTCTAGGTTAAATGATTTAGACTAAACAAAAATTACGCAAATAGTAAATAACTATTCCATTTAAGAAAAAAGAATCATTTCTTTCCATCAGGGACGGTTAAAGCTTCAAAAATGAGCAACGATCGAACATATAGAACGAGTCTAATATAATCAACAAACGTGTATATTATCACTTCCAAAATTTTAAAATTTCTGTCTTTCTTTTTCTCTTTAAATTCTATTCATGATTAGATAACATCGTTATAATAACACCGCATTTATCTAAATCTGTACACGAAATTTTTCGCGTCATTTATGTTTAACAATAAATAATTAAGCTGCGGAAAAACACCTCGAGACGTTTTAACTTTCGACGCAGGCTCAATATATGTATACATAAATATCATCTCATTAATTCTAACGCATTTCTACAAATTATACTTTGTAGACGTAATACTGAACGAAAAAACAATTAGGGATTCGCCGTCTTGATTGTACTTCGTGGTATCGTAAATGTGTTCCATTTATCAATTAAGTCGAAGTGTACAATGAGAACACATTGTATTGTTACAATTCGAATTGATGAATTATGATAGAAAATTTTGCAATTTCTTCTTTCAATTGTTTTTTTTCATTTTGTTTTCTTTCCCTTCTTTTACGGACGGTTGAGAAGGATCAACGAAATTAATATTTTTCAATTATTAGAACCATTACTGTCGATTACTGCGCCATCGGTTGTTTTATCCGCGAAACAAAAAATTCGTTTCTATTCGAGATATCGTAATTCTCGATATCTCGACAAGAAGTTCGAGACATCGCGATTCGAGACAATCATTCCCGCATTTCAATAATAACTCTATCACAAATCATTCGGAAAGCATATATAATATATTCGTATTATACTTCGCGCAAACATTTGTGTGGGTGGGTGTGTGTGTGCGTGTGTTTTTATATTACTTTCATTCTTCATTATTTATTGAGAACCTTCTGTAACATATGTACGAGAAAGTTTAACGATAACATATCATACACGTCGCGTCGTTCCGCGTAAATGATCTACGAGGAACATCGTGCGGTAGTCTTTTCTTTTTCGTTTTTTTTTCTTGTTCTATTAAATGAGTTTAACTTTTTTTTTGTAATTAACGGTGCGTGGAAAAACGTTTATTAAGAGTAGAACGTTGCTTCGAATATAATCGAAAATTTTAGAATCATGTCGTTGGTGCATTTGAGACTGGTGGCGTATCGGTACGCCATATTGAGCTACCAGATTGGCTGATGGTAGTAATCTGTAAATAAAGATATTCAAAATAAAATATATTCTTTTTAAATAATAGTAATAAAGTTTATTTCATTTAATATTAAATCATTATTGAATTATATTAATTATGAGAAAATTTATTAAATAGATTTGTTTCAGAATGACAATCGATATTTTTATACTTCATTAGTATTCTTCTTCTCAAAATATTTATACATATAAATATAAATTATATAAATTGATTAGGCAAAGAATTTTTGGATTTTTTTCAAAGAATCGATGTATGTAAGTTCGATATTTCATTATAATGATTCTTTAACTTTTTATTATTAATTTTTATTATTAATAGAATATTATTATTTTATAATTAGAATTTCAAAAATTTTGAACAAATAACTAGGGATAACTAGAGTTATTGTAGATCATTGCATCGGATATATCATTCTCAAAAACAAATGGTATGACAGATCTATTAATTGTCACCTTATTGTCATGTCCGATTAATGGAGTTTCTGCTGTGGTCTCGTCATTGTTACGACTCATGTATGGATGTGGAGGTGGCACATAAATCGGCTTAGAATGACTGGCGACTTGCGCGTAAATCGTCGGTTCCTGGATAGGTTGTCTACGCGTCAGAGTCGACATGGGCAGCAGTTGAGGTCGTTGAATATTGGATACCTGTACTGGCTGATAACAATTAGGAGGTATTCGTCGGTTACCCCGAAGCGACAACTCAGCGTACGTTAACTCTGATCCCTGCAAAGTCATTATTGATTATGCAAATTATCATTTATTGATTTAATATAATGGGAGGTATGGGTTTATTCGTTTCTTCGTTTTTCGTTTTTCTTTTTCTCATATTTCGATTCATATATTCATTGAATAGAGTAGCAAAATATGTTTTATTACATCCAAAATCATTTTTCTAAAATATGAATTTAGGGTTTTGTTGAAATTTCTATAGAAATTTATGAAAAATGTTAATTGTTTGAATGCCGATTTAATTCGTTGAAATCTTGTTTTCTATTTATTAAATTTATATTCTATATATTATTATTTATTTTTTTTTATAAACATGTAGAGATACCAAAAATTTGTAATATTTATAGTATTTTATTTAATGATTAATTTATTTCCATAAAATGAGTACATTATTATTCACATTTCTAATTTAGAAAATTATATTATATGCATCTTATTAAAGGCATTCAAATAATTCAAACTATTAATATAATATAGATAATTTAATATAGATTTTTTTTTTATTTTATATGTGTTATATGCATGTAGTGAGAAATAAAGAGTTTTTATAGGTATTCGTACTCACGTTGCTTGTATTGGTAAAAGTACTTGCATCCGATCGTGGCTGATGTAATACATAACGTGGTGAAGTACTCTTGCACAATTCAGAGTAAGAATTTTCTGTGAAAATGTGGAATTTTAGAAATTAGTAAGGCTAATAGTTCGTTGTTGTCGTTGAAGTAATTGATTATATATTGTCCAATTTTTTAATGATATTCGTATAAAATGTTTACACATTCGTGTTGTTGAAGTAATATAAATTTTTTTAGTGGAATAAACTTCATTAATATTAAAAGCCTCCCCCAATTTTACAACACATACACCATCGACTTAACATCGAATGCTTATTAAATTACCCACCGTTAGCGTGAGGAATTATATCTGGATCCTTCTCGAAACTCTCAATGCTGTCGGAATTGAGAGGCAGGGTCGACGATTTATCACGTGGAGAGGAGCTGCCGGTACCGGACGCGGCCAGGTTTGCCATGCCACCGTCGTCGTGAGAGTCCTTGTCCTCCTGAGACCTTGCTCGAAGCCGTAATTTCACCGCCAGGGTTATCACGAAGCCCACTAGTAGAACACCTGCCGTCGATCCGACTACCATGCCAAACAGTGGTCCGGACAGCGACAGTATCTTTGGCGTGAGAGCTGAAAATCATGTTAAGTACCATGAGTATTTTCCTCTCTTCTTTCTTTTTTTTTTTTTTTTTTTGTTTAGGACTGTTCGAGAGACGATAGGATTTCTTTTCGGGATTATAAAAATAATAATAAGAAACGATTTATCGCGATTACAGTCGTTAAAAAGAAAATTGACGATTTTCGTCGTGGATACGATTTTTAGATTTTCAGGATTTTTTTATAAAAGTAGTTATAAAATTATATATAGGGAAAGCTAATCTTGATCGGACAAGTAAAGTAAGATAATCGTAGGTAGACAAGTAAAAGTTATGGTTAATCGAATGGAATAGGTCAGTTATTAGTCAGACAGTAGAGGCGCGTTTGAAGAATTATGAAAACGATTGGAATCATATCTTTGTAAAATAATTATAAATTATACAATTTCTGATAAAATTCATTATAAATTCGAATATTTCTTTTTTACTTGAACATAGTAGTTAGTTAGTTTTCTTTCTTCAATTTTGATTTAATTATTATAAAATTATTCTTTTATTCTTGTTTTGCTATAATTGAATATTCTGCTTGCAAGTTTTTGGCTTTTTTGAAATTTCTTTTTTAAGATTCTGTAAGAATTAAAATATCGGAATGTCATATAATTTTATAATATCGTTCTAACGTAATTTTTTGGTTTTTCTTTCGAAAATATAAATATAATACAATGATCGTATGGTTAAAACGTTAGAAATTAGTAAGATTGTTATGTTTATACAAAAATATATCTTTCTTAAAAACTTTTTTATAATAAAAGAAACGGTGTTAAATAGTCGAGTTTTTATGAAATGAACGACATAAGAAATTCAAATAACTCTCGGGCACGATCATGATTCATTTGCTTGCATAATTTCAAGCTACAATTTGATTTACGTTCCTCTTTCATATTCCAGATAATAATGGATTAATATCTCGGTAATAAACGAGCACTGAGCTGATTAACCATGGTCCAATGCGTTTCGTATTTAACCATCGACAATTATGTAAATGAAATTTCATCATAGAATTGACCGTCGTTTCTGATCACGACAATATTAATGAACAAATTTGTTTTCAGGCTAAAATAAGAAAAAGCTTCATTTATCAAAAAAATTTTTCTTTTAATTTGAAAAAAAAAGATTCATAAAATGGTGTTTCAAAAATTCCTTTTTAAGATTCATTAAAATATTCGAATTGTAATGAAAAGAAGCTGTGCATCATCTATGCATGTTCCACACTACGATATCGTAGCAAGATTCACCATTCACATGCAAGGTTTCTACATAATAGATAAACATAGATCTACGATCACAAGCCAAAGCGCGCCATTTATTGCAAGCAGAAAATATTTCGTGATCATTATGTTTCTTTTGGAAAAATATTTCTTTATTCTTCTCATTGCTAGTTACAGTGTGCTTTAAGTTTTTTCACTCAATTTTCATTGTTTCATAAATTATTGTTCTCACTTTGTTTCATGAAAGAATGGCACATTTTATAAGATTTTTCTCGATAAATATGCAAAAGATTCTATAGATACAGAAAAGTGAGTAAAATTAGTTATAAACTTAATAAAATTTCTTCTTTAATTTTCAATCATTTAATGTCATAGTAGAAAAATTAAAATAAGAAAAAATATAATATTATAAATATTTTTTTTATTCATAGAAAATTTTTGGAATTTCTTTATTAATCCTTATAAAATAATTTAACAGCATTACATAAAATAGGAAAAAAAAAGAACAAATATTAAAAACAATTTTCTAATATATTTAATATATATTTAATATATTTAATATATTTAATATATCAAGTTTTTATTTTAAAAATTTTAAATTATCTGGAAAAATATAAAATGTGCCAAAATATTGTATCGTACAACAAGAATAGAACCTTAAAATCTCTCTGTTATCTCTTCAGAGAAAAAAAGCACACCTTCAAAGTGCCCCATAGAGAAATTCCTCTGTTCCTCGTGTGAAAATCGTTTTCCCTCGAACAACAACAACAATTTTCGAGACAATAGGATGAAAGGACGAAAATGGACCATTCAACGTACCTCGACGAATGAATGAATGAAACGTGTCAAATAAATGATGACATTCTAAAAGCGTGGACAGATTTTCAACGAGATGCACCGCAGAAAGACACGGATATCATAGAACGAAAAAAGAAAGGGATAGAGATCATGAAACAATCGTAAAAGTAACAGTAACAGTGGTTCGTAAAAATGTACGTTCCCGGGAGCGATCGTAAAGGCACTTTCAATCCTTCAATTCCTTTCTGTTCTTGCCATTTTTTGAAATTTTTAAAACGATAAGTCGATTACTATCTCGTGGAATACATTTTCTTCCTTCCTTTTGTTTCTTTTCTTCGTTTTCTCTTCCAAAAGAAAATAATTTTTTCCGGCTCTGTTGGAGGTAATTTTTATTTTTTCGCATTATACAGAATGATAAGAAAATGATATATAAATATTATAAGAGTAGTAATTGCAAAAATAAGACTAATAGGACTAATAGGTTATTCCTACAGATTAATCCTTTTGATAAAAAATACATATAGTTTCTACATCTTTTATATTCGTTTTTGTCCTCTTTTCATTTAAATTTTCATAGATCGATTCATATTTATAATGCATGAATCTTAATGCTTTTTGTTATTCTTTTATTATCATAAAATTATCGTAGTAATTATCAGTTAGGATTAGTTTAGTTCTAAATATTTTTTTCCTATCGTCTATATAGAGAGATAGTGACAGTAATCGCGTATTGGAAACGTTAATTTCGTTTCGATGCCAAATGTCTCGCGTGGATTAACCGAACCGGCTAATTTAGGATTAATCGATTATATCTACATGCCGGTGTAACACTGCCACATCCATTCGTGTTTGTGTCTGTGTCATGCAGTTCTCACAGTTGATCGAATTGATCTATGTAAGTGGTTGCCCGACCGCCAATTACCCGATTTAGTTTATTCCACAACGTATTAATGTTGGAAATAGATCTAAAAAGATTGACGAAGTGATATTCTTTTTTTCCTACCTTCTCTTTTGAAAAATTAACAAAATTCTAATTGATAGTATTTCATTGTTATATCGGAGTAATATTAAAATTAGGTTATTATTGTTTCAAATTAATTCAAATTTAAAATCTTTTGAATTGAATCGATTTTGAAATGTTTTTGAAATTAGAAAAATTTTGAATAGGAAAGATATTTTGTTGTTAGAATGATGTTAGATCATTGCCCAGAATAGGTCTTTAATATGATAAGTAGAATTATACAGATCTAAGAATTATACAGATCTAATTCTTCCTTTTTTTTATTTATATAAGTCCATATCTGAATAATATATTTTTATTACAATATTATTTGCAATTTAAATAGAATTATTTTTCGAAATGAAGATTTCGCCAGATTTCAACACGATTTTTCTCAATGAAATACGATTTATCCAGATATGGATGCCGTGTTTGCAGAGATAGTGAATTATCGTTACGCCAGAAATGAATCTGGAATTCAGATGCACTGTCCAGAACTATGCTTGGCATTCAAGTTCGAGATTAATCAAAATCCACTTAAATTCACAAACTTCTCTAAACGAGTAGCCCTCTCGTTCTGCTCCTGTGATTCTAAGTTGATATTAAACGCAGGAGGTGGTCGTCGTTCGAATTCAAGAATAGAGAATTCACACTCTCTGCTATTCCCAAGATGGAAACCAGTTAATTCGAGGACAATTTTATACTACTTCGATTCCCATTCCGTTGGGAAATATTTTTAATTCGAGATAACTTGATAATGCATTCTTACGAGGATATGTATTAAAATATTTTTATTATTCATAGATTAAAAATGGACAACTATAAATTGATAACAAATCCTTTCGTTTTTTATCATTACAATACTTATACTTTGACGATAGATAGGAAAATTATTTGATATTAAATCAAAGCAGTAATTTTATGGGAAATCTTTTAATTTTTTTCAAACCAAAACGGATATATTTTTTTACTACAAAATTCTCAATTTTTCCCAGAAAAATTTTCTTTACTCGAATTAAATCTATCGACTTTCTCTCTCCTTCTTTCTTTCTCTATCCTCTTCGTTCCTTTTCCTCAACATCTTATGGTTACAGAGGATCGTGTTCAGCCGCAGACCAATTTCGGTTGAACGCTCTCCGGATGGTTCGCACGTACACGCGGTTGCCTTGGCGGTGTCCCTTGGAACCGGCAGTTCCCCGACTTCTCTTCTCTATATACGTACCAACCGTTTACAGGATGTATACGTGGGGACCTTTCGCCACGAATTCGCGGAGAGAACGTCCATTTGCATATTCGCGGCCGCGCGTTAGCCCGTGGTTAGCTGAAAGACGTTTTGTAATCACGTTCCGCGGACCGTTTATGATTCACTTTAACGGTTAACATGGCTACACGGTCGTTTAATAACCGATGACACGCGACGTGGATGCTCGTCTATTAATTTAATTATGATCACGATGTCGAAACCCTCGATGATAATGTTTAATCGATAATAATAAATGAGGAAGAATTATGTAGAAAATTATGATCGAAATGATTATGATGAATTAGATTTCTTTTCTTTGTAGAATTTGTTTTAATTTTGGATTTTTGGAAAATAAAAAAGAATTATAGTTTTGAGATGTTGATATAAGAAGAGAAATAATTACAGAAATCATATTGTTATTGTTTTCTAATCCAGTTTTTATTGAGAAAAAATTAAGATACGAATATATTAAGATTAAATTCCAATAAAGAATGAAGGAATGAAAAATTTTACAATGAAACGAATAAATTATTAGTTATATGGGAGACAAGGATAATAAATAGCAATTATGCTATACTTAATTTTTTTTAAGTAACTATTTAATCAAATTTAAATCAAAATTCATTATTTTACATTTTAAAATAATACGATTTAAATCGACTGTCTATCGCTAAATTATTCTCAGATAGTATTCCCATCGCGATCAGATGGATTAGGTGATATCTGACCGGTTTAACGATAAAATGGAAGGCTATTCGATCCATTGATCAGATCGAGATTAGTTTTAAATCGTTACACATCATCAATTCCCAGTCAGAATTGATTGGAAGCGCAGGCCTGATGATTTCGATAAGTTGTACATGATGTTGATTCCGTGTTTACGCCGAGTTTCGGTTTCTGGTTAATATTGGCGTAGGTGAACGTTAATTTTGGATCAGATTTTCAGTCGGATTTACCAGGATGATCCAATGATTTAATGATTAAAACGGTAGCTCGGCCGATCTCCGCATGATCCTAGATTAAGTCTGGATTATGTTAGGTAATCGTGAATTCTGGATTAGCTATCGGGCAACGTTTGACAGCATAATTTGATACTGTGATGCTCCTCTACTGGCCTGATTCAATGCCGAAAGCTAATTCAACTGACAGCGGATACGCTTACTGTGAATTTCCGTTTATGTTAAGTAACTTAAGTGTCGTTCTATTATGTAATTCTTTTATATGCCCGCTTTGAAATTGCGTTTGAATAGAATCGAATGGAAACATGAATTGAGGTGATAATAGTTGATGGATTAGATTTTATCAAGGATCAAACAATAGAGGGATGTAATAAAGCTTATTCGAAATGTGTTTATATTCGAGAGAAACATAGTTTATTGTATTTTTTTCGAATTGAAAATATAGAATCTATAAGGGGAGAAAACGAAAATATCGATCAAATTATTAAAAAAGAAAAGACAGAAATTCAATTTAAATTAATTAGGAAATAATAGAATTTCGATAGCAAATCAAATATCTTAGAGTGATAGAAGTTTGGAATTAATTAGGAATTGTTCTTCGACGCGAAGATCTCTGTCAGACATCGAAACAGGATCGATAGGATGAGCTGGAGATATCGATGACGAGTAATACTCAAACCAGAAGGCTAACTAGTTCGAACGCAATTCTGATCGGATTTCAATTTGCGAGCATTTCAGATGGGATGGCCGGTAACTCCAACTCCAACATTTAGTTCGGTGGTTGAGTACCACTGAATCAGATTTGACGCTTCTGATAGAATCTTTCCCTATCGAGAGTCAACTAGTTCAGAATATCAAATGAGCGTAGAGATCCTTATTAGTTCTAAAAAAAGAAAAGCATAACGAGATGATCTATTAAAATTTATTTTCAACATCGTGAAAACTAATCTTCCGTGATTAAATTAACATAAATATTGGATGAAAAATTTAGGATGGTTTAAGGATGATCCACGACTTCAATCGCTTTACAAAATTTCTACGAAAATGATCTTGATGAATCTTAATCCGCAATCTCATCAAAAAAGCAAAACAGGATATTGCTAAATATATGGGAAACTTTTAGAGAATCATTCTCGAAACAAAACAAAAAAAAAAACATATGAAATAATTTTTCTTAAATTCTTGGATCCCAAGAAGATACTTTAATATTTTTAAACTTTTTTACTTAAGGCAAGCACAATTTTACAACACCATCTCTATATTCTAGAGAATCGATCCTCTAAAAACACTTCACCAACAAAAGAAAAAAATATCCTGTATAACAAAATCAAAGAAAAAAAAGAACAAAAGAAAGGAAGTAAAAATATTCCCCTACAGAAAAGGGAAGGTTGACAATTGATAAAAGGATCGTGATCTGGACACACAACGTTCCCAACAGACTTTATTAAAGTCCGCGGATGGCGCACGCTGACTCGAAATCGAACACTAGCTCTGGCCCCTACCTGGGTATGCTTGATGCTCCTTTATCTTACCCTCCTGAACATAGTGCGGGCTGTGAAGAACCGTTGCGTCGCTCATCGTGTGCTCCGTCATGATCCTCAGCGAGAGAACCAGGCCCGAGTAACTCCTCTCCGCGGGCAGATCGGTGATCTCGAGCATGCTAGGCGTCATGCTAGTCGCGGAGGCCAAAAGACGCCTGGTGTCCGCGTCGAAGACCTGGAGGACATAGGTGGCAGTCCGAGGATCGATGAACTCGCTCTCGGCGCAGCTCACCCTCACCGTCGTCCGACTCTCTTCCCTGATCGTACAATTCTCCGGGGGAGGGGGTTGCGCCAGCTTCTCACCTGTTACCATACCGGGCACACCATCCTCAGCTTCCTTCTTCTACTCAGCTACCTCCACGCTCGAGTTTGGTTTTTACGGGAAGTATATTTTGATTTTATGAAGAGGGTTAGGATTTCTCCTGTACGAGGGTGGTGGAAGGGTTCTGTTGCCTAGTAGAATTTTTCCTTGGGGAAGGGGAGGGAGGGAGGGAGGTTGAGCGGGGAGAGTTCAAAGAGAGAGATTGGGTTAAGTTTTTTTCGAGGGTGCTATGCGTCGCGAAAGGATTTTTCTCTTTCTTTCTTTCTTTCTTTCTTTCGAGTTTCCTTCGAAGGGCGACGACTACTTCGAAGTCCTGCGTTTCTACCGTTTCCGTATTCCGTTTGCGTCGCGTTGATGATGAGCTCAACGCCCTGCAAACGTTTTTTTCTTTTTTTTTTTTATCGAGCGATTTCTCTCTTTTTAACATTTTAGGGGAGGGGAGGATTTTGCGAAAGGGATTTTTTGTAGCTTCGACGATTGTTTGAGAGTTAGTTTGCAATTTGGAATGTACAATTTTTGTGGGCAATTGTAGTATAATTTTCGAGTTGAAGAGCGTATCTCAATAATCAAATTTGTCGATGTTTAATCAGTCTCTATATTCTGTTTTACAAATCAAATGGTAAAAAAAGTGTCGTCATTTCAACGATGTTTGCCAAACTTCCATCAAACAAACGTTCGTTATATCAAAAAACAAACCTTTCTCTCTAAAAAAAAAAAAATCAAACGCGTTCGATGGAAAATAAAAATAAAGAACAATCCTTGAAAAGATAAAAACTTGGAATAGATATTACAAATAAATCGCGAAAGAGTACACCAGATTTTTAAGCAACAACCATCCCTCGAATGTTCTCTCTCTCTCTCTCTCTCTCTCTCTCTCTCTCCCCCTTTTTTTTCTTTTTCGAGCAGATTCGATCGAGTTTCCACCCAAAAAATTCGTGCCAACCCTCCGGCCCCACGTTTCTCATTCGCCGCGCGAACGTGTTTTAATATAAACGTCAAAGCGTAATCGATATCCGCCATAAGGGAGGACAGGCCAGGTATCGATATCGAGTCGTTCGAGCCAGTCGTTTGCACGTCGCGTAACAAGCGTCTGACTTTCGTTTCGAGGCTAAAGTAAGTTCGTGTCGGAATTACGGTCAGCTGGCCATTTTATCGAGCGAAATATTCGACAGAAGAAGCGTTTACACGCGTGAACGAGAGCACAGAACTGCTAGACAGAATTATTCTTTTTTTCTCTCTCTCCCCCCTATCCTCTTTCTGCTTCCTTTCTCCTAGAGGTACGAGTTAGGCAGCAGGGGTGCGAGTCAATAAACCGGCGGACGAGAATCGAGCGACGCTGGTCAACGATATCGACTACTTCGATAAACCGGAGATTCGTTTAACACGTTCCTACTACTTGTAATTATTGGAATTGAAATTTTGATTAGATAGGCGGAAATATCGTTCGATATATTGGTTATTTCAATGAGATTATTAAAGGATGGAACGAATTTTTCAATGTCTTTTGAGATGAGTAATATTTTTTTTTCATGTAATAAATTGAGATTAAAATTCTTCTTTTATAAATGAAATGAATAATATGAAAATATTATTTTTATATTATAAATAGAATGAAATAGATATATTTATTTTTAGGCATGAATCAAGGAAAGAATTTTAAGCAAGAATTTTATTTTTTTATTTAGTATTTTTATATTTAGTATGAAAGTTTTTGAAGGATTTTTTTAATTGTAAAAAAAATAAATATTGCATAGAAGTATTGTTACAAAATTTTAAAATTTTACTGCAATTTTAGATAAACAGATTTTTTTTATATATATAACATCTGTAAATCAGCATTTTTTTTAAGGATATAAGTGTCATCTTTTTTTTAGTGTAATAATAAAAATGTAGCAATCGTTGCTAAAAAAGATGTAGATAAAAAAATTCTAATTTATAAAGTTTGTGCAAATTTAAATTGTCCAATAATTTTCCAAGAATTTTGTTCGTATTTTAAAAATTTCGTGGAAACTGCTTTCTGGATTGTAATCTCATTTTTAATTACGAATGATTTATCGTGCACATGATGGATATATGAAAAAGGAAACGAAGAGAATAATTAAATACCTACATTGATTAAAATGAATTCATAACATATCACAATTGAGATCTTTCAATTACCGTTAATGAAATTCATACGCGAATAAATTAACTGTCTCACCGTAATAATGGTTTCAACACGAAAAAGTTTTCAATTGAAAAAAGAATTCGCGAGAATATTTAAGTTAAAATATGTCAGAAACGTCGAGATACGATTAACGTCCGTTAAATCCCTGTATCGAGGTGTCTTCCGTCAATATGATTAGCAAACATTTGCATTTTAAAACGAGAATGTCGATAGAATGTAACATTATCGGTTTGTTAAAAAAAAACTCGGCAACTAAATACAGGAATAAAGGGAAAAAAAGGAATAAAGTTTGTTTTATCGAATTGCATAAAGAGTAGGAAGAGATATCATTGATTCGTACTACTTGACACTCTGCCGGTACATTTATTGACATATACCATTGTGAAAAATCTAACCAATTCGTTCGAGAATAAATAATATTATATTCAGTTTATAATTTTTTCTTTTTAATAATCGAAATATTTTTAGATAAAATATTTTGAAAAAATATTCGCGAAATTCGTATTTTCTATCAAAAAAATGGAGCATAGATTATTCGAGAACCTATTATATGGAGAGTTTTTGAACTAAATTAAACAAAATACGAAATTTTTTATATTAATAGACATTACAGAGTTAAATTTTCTCGAAAGGAATATTAAGTAAAATCGATTATTAAAAATTATCATTTATAACGAATAATAATTTTAGAAATTGAAATTGTTTTTTTTAGATTCTTTTAAAAAATTCAATATACAAAAAGATAAATTTATACGAGCCATTTGAAACTATTTATCTCACAGAAATGAAAAATCAACATAATTTCCCCGCTAATCCAATACAAACGAATATAACGAAACAGAATCTATCTCTATTAAAATGGGGCAGAATCCTATAACAAAAATTTCTTTTAATCAACCGCAATTTCGAAAAAAAAAAAAATTCATCTCACAATCGTTGGACGTTCATAAAAGATAGGGGTACAATTAGAACGCGAGCCAACAGTCAGGAACGATATACACCAATTTCCAGTTAGCCAACGGACAGAATAGGCCGAGTCCACGACGAGAGAGGAGAACGGCCATCGCCCACCCCCGCAACCCCAATTAGCCACGCATTATTAACGCGTACTGTACACAGGCCACGTTTACGGCCAGCCTGGCCCCGCGTTCCACGGTTAATTGTTAGCAATTAGCAGGAAGAATGAGCTAGCAATCTGACAGAGTCGTAATCCGGGACAAAATTATTTTCCTGGCCTACAAGAGAAATTCCTTTTCCGGTACACGCCTCCTCTTCTGACCCCATGGAGAAGCAAAGTAGCGAGAGTAGTAATTTGTCAGACTAGTGTCCCCTCTCCCCCCTCTCAACCCTTCTATTTTGATTCTCGTTAATTTGTCTTGGTAATTCGTCTGCTCCGGCTTCGCCATTGTTGATGTCGCTTTAAGTATATACAATGTCTGGCTAAGCGCGGAAGTATTTTATTCAATTTTCTTTCTCGATGGAAAATTGTTTTTTAATTCGATCATTCTTTTTCAATTTGTTATTTTGATGGATTTGATCGATTCAGGACGTGTGTTATATTTGGTGAATTAAATATTTTGAGATTAAATTTTGTTGTCGATTAAAATATTATTTTTTGTCGTTATCTTCAATGAAAAATATTTTTTAAAACACTTGTTCTTTTAAGCAATTTGCATTCGATAGACAAAAACAAATGACAGTTAGAATTAGAATTTTCTGATAAAATTGAAATTGTTTATTCTATTATTAACGACTGCAGGATATATCAATATAAGGAAATTAGATATTTCAGATCTGTCAGATATTTGAGTGAAACAAATATTCTTGTCAATCATAGAACTATAATAGTCGTTATGCAATGGAGTATTCCCACCTATATCACTGTACTTTCAGAGAATCGAATTTGATTCCGAACGTCAAGTTAATTATAATAATCGAGTCATTAATTATATTCATCACTATCAATTAATTATCCCAATAAATTAATTAATTATCCCAATAAATCAATTATGGCGTATAATTTCTATTATCGATGCTACTAAATAATATCCAATAAGAAAAATAAGAAAAAGAAAAAAAATTAAATCGAGAAAAGATTTATAACTTTCATCGTTGTTACTATCGCGTTAGATACATTTCTCGATTCTATACGACTATACTTGAAAAGACGTGGATCATGAAGCGCAGGGGACGATAATCGAGTTCGACAGGGACCGGAAGTCCGTAGATTTAGCTCGACTGGTGGTGATCGAAACTATCGGTGTCAAGCGCTTAATCGCGCGTCTACGATACAGAGTGGCCGAGTAAACGCTGCAGCATGGCTGTGTCGCGACGGGAACTGTCATTTTTTCCCTTGTAAAACGACAGTTCAATCACGGTAATGGAACTATCTTCATCGCGGGTACTTAGGGAAAAGTATGGTTTACAACGCGATACAGCACCATTTTCCACAGTGATATATTGTGAGAACCTTATATCCGCAAGGGATGAGTTCCAAACCCATCCCTTGGATACTTGAAACCGTGGGTATATAGTAGATATTTGATATTATGAAGAATGAGAGCTTAAAATAATATATGATAAAATATGACAATTGCAATGGGGAAAATATAATGGGGACTTTTTTTTCATAAATAATTATACTATCGTATTTGATATAAAATTTGATATAAAATGATAGTTGTTGAACGTTTAACGTCTTTTTAAGATATAGCTTTCAATCTTTTTTTATTTGTTAAAAATATGATAATGATGTAGAGTTTATTTAATGAGATTAAACGAGACGTGGGTGTTAGAATAGTGTAACAGTTGTAAGGATATCTATTTCATGAGCTGAAACGAGATAAATGATGTAGGTGTAATGATATAGTGCAATATAAGCTTTCTGTTTTACATTGAACGATGAGCTGAAATAAGATGAACGATTAAGTTACTGTTTATATTTTTCTAACTTAAATATTATTTCATTTTTCATTTATATCTATTTGTTCAGTGATAGATATCAATCAAAAAGACGACGTTAATGAAACGTGAATAGAAAAATAAGATCTGTCTTCGAGATTGATCGAGAAATTAATAACTTTAAGAAGTGTATAGTGTATATCTATATTTTTATCTAAATCTATTAAAAATTTTAAATCAAACGTAGCCTTCAAAAACGAATAATGATATATGCAAAAGGAAAAATTCAGAAGACCAATAATCTTCTAATTTCACAAACATGTAAACACGATACTTAAGTTTCGATATATTCGAATTTGACTAGATCAAGACCTCTTTTCTGCCACGCGAAAACTTAACAATCGCACGAAAAGATCGACGCGAGATCTCTTCGTCGATTAATCCTCAAATTCCCAACGTGATCGTTCCCCTGATTCAAAAAGGAACCATTCCAGGATATCCCAGATATATAAAGTCGATTCACGGAAAACTCATCGACACGTGTGTTGCAGCGTTCGCTCGTTTCTTGCCCGTTGGATCGTAAGTAAACGGATCTTTAAACCGTGAGATCTCTCGAAGGTCTGAGCGAAGTGGTGTACCTGTAGCTTGAGAACAGGATTGATGAGATTGTGGTGTGATCAATGTTGAGAACAGGAAGAATGAGACTGAATACCACGCGAGGTGTGTGGTGTGACACAGAAGAAAGAGTCAGAAAGAGGATGAACGACTACAGAATGGGAAGAGTAAGAAGAAATACAGATAATCGCGTGAGCTCTACGATGCAAGGCCCGTGCAGCGTAGCAGACAGTGCTCGTAATAGTGTGCCAACGATCAATCTGAACGATTCGAGATGTGAGATAAGAAGTAGGCTGCTCGTTTATTCTTCGATATTCGTTATTGAAATTCGTGGTCTGAAAACTCACCTGTTCGCCTTTCGGGCAGATTCAGGGTGGTTGCACGGAAATGGACGCTCTCGCTTCGACCTTTGCTGTTGCTCGCGTATATGTGGACGTCGTAGGTGGTCCCCGGCTCGAGATTTCCGACCGAGAACGATGGCACTTTGCTCGTTTGATTGTAAACCGTGGTGCTCGGTTTCGAGGATGTGCTGCTTGTTCCCGACTCACGGTCCACCTGTATCGTGAACTTCTGCGGCAGACCACCGTCGAACCCCTCGATGCACTCCACGTACAGCGAGTCTATTGTCTGGTTCAAAAGAGAGCAATTGCGCGGTGTGTCCGGGTGACCTGCGAAGTCGAATAATTAGTATGGTCGATTCGAAAGTTTTGACAATTTACGTTGACCGGAAACGTATTGTATGTTTTAGGACGAGTGGAGATCATTTTGTGGAGTTTTGAGCTAGATGAAAGAGGTTTTGGTGAGAGAATTGTTATGAATGGTGGAAGATATTTAATGAAATTGGGTAGCAGAATAATAACGATGAGTATAATATAAGTAAGGGATGAAAATTCAAGATGTCTATCCTTTTGGTAAATCATCGAACTTTAATTGGTATTGAATGATCGATAATATTTTTGATATTGTGTACAGTGACTAATTCGAGATGTTCTAATAATCATCATGGAACTTCGTGTTATATATTATTCTACTATCTTCTGTTCAGTGAATTTGACAAATAGAACTCTAATATTTTGCTTGATATATAATTTTGATTAAACAATCAACATTACTGTGCAAATTCAATCACAATATCGAAAAGTTATATCGATCACTCGAGTTGTAAAACAGTTTAGAGTTCACAAACATAATTTTATCTAAATCACATCCACGATTTAAATTATTTATCACGTTTTCTCCCTGATACTTGTTTACGCCAACTTTCCATTTCTCGGCTCGAAAAGAAACGTAATAAAGCTATCTCTATTCTTCAATAGCGTTGCTTCGAGTAACCCTGGAAATGTAGCTCCCCATAGCTGACCCGTGATTGCGTCGGGCGAAGAGATGAAGCGACTCGAAGTTGGCAAACTATCACGACAAACGTCTGTCCTTTCCAGACGAGAACGGAATACTGAAAGGATGGGGACACCCTACCCTTCGAACGTCTACCCGTTCACGTACGAACCGATGTGGAACTTGTTGTGTCGCAAACGATAGTGTTTCTACGCTCTCTTTAATCAACAGATACAAGTTTAGATTTTCGTTTCGGAACAGTAGCGAATTCCCAAAAGTGAACGATTCCATTTTAGATGCAGTGCCCTGTTTAATAGCGCTTTTTATTGCTTCGTTCGCGCGGTTTAGTGCCTTCCACTGGTACTAAAGTGTGTTCATCACGTAGTGACGCGTTTCGTCCACGACGCTCGTATTTCTGGATACTCGTCCTCCATACGCCACATACTATTCGTTGGAGTTTTCGTAGATATTTTCAACATGAAATGTCGTTCGAAGAATTGCCGTGAATTCGTGTTATTTTTATGAGAAATATTCAGTAAAATCTAGTAGTTCAGAATAATTAGTTTCTCTTGGATATTATTTTGTTTGAAAACGAACTAAATCCTTGTGAAAATTATTTCGTTTTTGATAAATACATACGCTGCAATTTCGTTTTATTTTTATTCAACGTATGAAATTTTTTCAATAAAATCAATGTATGCATATACGAGTTAACATAAAATATTTAAAAAGTATTTTTTATTTTTTCTCTAATAATTACAAATATTATTTTTTAATATTCGTTTCAATATTTTTATAAGATGGACAAGTACGTATTTAAATATTCCTTTCAATAGAGAGATCGCTGAATAAAAATAAAACATGATATGAAAGCATCGATTAAAAAAACTATATTCGATCTAGTTTCAAAGATTTACCAATAAAA
This sequence comes from Apis laboriosa, assembly GCF_014066325.1. Lineage (NCBI taxonomy): Eukaryota > Metazoa > Arthropoda > Insecta > Hymenoptera > Apidae > Apis > Apis laboriosa. The sequence goes on from NW_025222928.1 coordinate 24,493, forward strand.
GCAAACAATCCTCGAAATTGAATTTATCTAAACGATACGATTTCAAACGAGAATATCCATTTCTGCAATTCGTTCGAACACAGAGAATACTAACATGAATTTTTTCAGTCGATAAGAGATCGCAAAAAGAAAACGGACATTCGGCTACGGAGGCGTCCGTCGTTGTTTCTAATCTGCATAATGAGGAAACTTTTTAAATCTAATTTACGTCTATCAACCATCCCATGGGAGACACTTTTCCCCGGGATTACTCGAGAACGTTGCACGGCCAACCCTCCACTCGCCACTTCTCACCCTTCCTCCCTCCCCTCCACTCTTGTAAATCCTGGCGATTTATATTTACACTAAAATCTTAATTTCCTCGGTTTCCACGAATTGTTACATAATTAAAAACGAAGTTTTTCCATAAAGCTATAGTGTCTCGTGACTTCGAGCCAGTTTCCAAGTATCTTCTCTAAGGGATGGACAATTTTCAACGGTCTCTCGCGCATTGCACTTAAGATAATGCGAATTTTCCTTGGATTAAAGGATTATCCGAAGAAACACAAGGATACTTTGAAATACCCGGAATATCCTCGTTAAAAATGAATGTTTTAATAATCGAAAAATCATTCCTGTTGCTCGACTCTTTCCAATTATTTTAACACGAATAATTCTTTGAAATCGGGATTGATTCTTTTCCTTCGATGCCAGACAGCATTCTCTTGGAGAAAAGGAAAGTGGAATAGTGTATCGAGGATTTTCTATTGAATGATTTCTTCGTTCCAAGTGATTATTGCATTTGATATTAAATTTTACATATTTTATTTAATTAATTGTGAATATTATTAAAGAGAAGCATAGAAAAATAATTCATTTTTACTTTGTCACAGATGTATAATTAAATTTACAAATTTTTTTTATCGAGAAAAGAGAACGAAGTTCTATATATTCGTATGTATGATAGAACAATAGAAATTTAAATGTGTCGATATAAAAGACACTTACCAGCTGGGACAATGTGATAGACACAAGGTTCAAGTTGCGTTCCCTGCTCATTTGTACCCCAACAAAGCAGAGTACCATAGTCTAACTCGGTCATTGGTGTGTAAGAGGCCGTGGAACGTGTTCTCTCGCTGATGACTTGTGCTTGAGGTATGTCGATCGTCTCCATTGTGTTATTGAACTTCCACATAAACGTTACTTCCGGTGGATTTGCCTCGAGCTCGCACGGTATCCTCGCGGTTTCCTGTCGCGCCACACCGAATACCTTCACCTGACCGTGATGACAAACAGGGGCGACTGAAAAAAAATCATGCGACTACATGAAGCCTAAGCAAATGAAGCATGATGCCTTATCACCTATTTTTTTAATTTTAATTTTGCTCGAGGATGAAATATATTTTTTCCCGGAAATTATCGTGTATCAGATAAACAGGATATATTCAAGTTTTGATTCTTCTTGTTAATTTTGTTGAGAGAAAAATGTGTGAAAAATGTAGTACTGACGAATTATTAATATTTCTGTTTCAGGAGGATCAATGATTCGCATCGATGACTTTCCTCATCTCGAAATTTCCTTAGAACTTAGCATTAGATTCTTTGAACGATGGGAGTTGATCCATGCTTTTGATCCACGAGTTTGAAGATGAGTGATCGAGTATTATCTTCTTCGTTCTCTATCTCTCTCTTCTCTGATATTCGACAAAGATAACACGATTATCGAACATTATCCATGATTAAGTATTAACGATACAATGTTCGTACGTCATTTCCAAATCCTTGTCAACCGCAAGGTAGTAGCTGCAGAAGCCTTAGATTCCATGGCAATATATAATATGTATGTATATACACATATACATATATAAAATATCGTGATATATGATTGAAAAGATATATTTATTTTTTTAGGTATACACAAAATCATTCAACATCATTCAAATCTTCGTTTATGAAATGAAACGTTAAGTTTTAATAATTAACTTTTTTCCCTTCATTTTAGCTAGGCGAATATCGAACAGAATTTCTTAAGTGATCTAATCAATGAAAAGTCAGCCTTTGTCCACTCTATTCTTCTAATTCTATCCCTCTTTTAGCTTGATGTACGATCTCTGTACGTTTTTCTTCTTTTTTTTTCTTTCTTTTCTTTTTCGTTTCTAAGTACAAAGTATTATTGAATTTCAGTCGAAAGAGACTTCCGTCTCGAAGTTGAGGTCACATGGGATCTTTTGTCAGATTATCCAGGGTATCTTCTCTCCGTGGACATCGTTGTAGCTGAATGTCAATTGTGGAAACTGTTCGAAATAACGATCGATCTTCGACGATTGGTTAGATGGAGGAGATAATCTCAAAAAATGGTTTTTAGTTATTTTTTTTCTTTTTAATGAATTATTATCGATTCTAGTTATATTTTAATGATATAGTAAAATTTATACGCCATTAGAATACAGAGAAAGAGAGAGATAACTGATGGATCATCAAATTGATTTCATCTTTCATTTTTACAATCACTATCTATTTGATTTTGATATATTACGTAATCGAAGTGTCAAGGAAGTTAAATAGTTTCCATTCGTGTGTATCAGAACATTTTTTAAATCATTCTTTAACTTTTTCTTTTATAACTCTGTATATCTATCTTTCTCTTGTCTACCTTTCATACATACATCGTCGTAATCATTATTCAGAAAAATTCTCCCAAGAAAATTTCAAAACTTCTTAACTAGGAAGAGAATTATAAAGCAATCGCATGACAAAACTTGGTCCATCCTTTAGCAATAATTATTCTAAACGGGGACAGAATTATGCATTCGGGCAACATAAATCGCCACGATAGTTAGCGGAGACACTTGGCACGTACCAAGGCCATAGGCAATGCGTCATTAATGCTTAATGGACAGACATTAATTTGTTATTGTCAATGGAAGGATCGATAGGAATTCTAGTTGCCGTAAATTCGTAAATGTGTGCATGACAATACATTAGGAATCAATTCCATCTTAGTTCCAGAAAAGTGGGAATAGTACGATAGAATAGAGGTATAATAAGTCTTTGAAACTCAATAACAAAGAAAAATGTGAAAAGAAATTTGTCAAAATACGATTATTACGTGATTCTTATTATTTTTTTTTTGTTTTTCATTTTTACAATCACTATACGAATTTATTATTTCAATGTCAGTAAAGATTGATAGGGTACTTGATTTATGGGGATGTTAAGAGGATGATTTTAGTAATATGTTTGTTAGAAATGAAACTTGCAAAGAGAATTTAATTTTCATAGTTTTAAATAGTTTCATAGTTTTTAAATAGCTTAGTGTTTAAATTTTAGATAAAGATTCATGACTTCTTTTTTTATATTTTTAGTATAAGTTTGTCAAAAAATAGATTGATAGATTTGGATAGAATGAAATATTGTTTGTTGAAATTTTTGTCATTTTATCATCATTGTTTGTTAAGCCTATAGCTTAAATATGAGGGTATGTTTATTAAAAGTAGGATTTGAAAATTGATATTCTATGTAACATTAGATATAGTATAGAATATGTGATAATGGGAAGAGAATATAGATTTAGTAAGTAAACTAGGATATTAGATGATTCTGATATGCATATTTATCGTAAAAGAGAATTTATCAGAAGAGAGAAATTGCGATGTTTGAAGATAGAATTCCAACAATGAATGTTCCAGTATTCGAGTAGTGTATCTGTATGAAGATGTGCAAAAGTGAGTGTTTTAAAAAGCGTGGCAACGGAAGTAGAGTAGTAGAGTAAGGGAGATCAGAGAGAATTTTTTAAGAAAGTTGTTTCAAAGAACAATTTCGAGATAAGAATTCTTTTAAAGAATACTTTTAAAGAAGTTTCTTTGAATTTCTTCTACGTGTTATTTAATCAAATTGTTCATTAAATATAATATGGAAAAAGTTTTTCGTTGTTTAATAATTTCTTAATTTTCTTTTTTTCAAATGAATAATTAATAATAAATCAAGTTTTTTTTTTATTAATAATTCTTTTAATATAACAAAATACAATATTCGTGTAACACGAAATAATTTTAGAAATAATTTATCTCGGGTTTTTTATCGAACCGTGTCAAATATTAATAAGATTTTTAATTATATTTTCATAAGAGTATATAAGTCCTTGTTCTCTTGAGTCTTTCTTTTAAGGAACAGGAGCGAGAATGTTAATAAGGCGAGAATATTTAATTGAACTAATTCAGGGAGAAGAGTAAAATCCGTGCTTTTAATAGCAACATATGTAAGCCAAGATTTCTCTCCAAGTTTAAACTCCGAAACGGAAATACGTGATGATAAACGATATTTCCGGTAGAATAAACGCTTTGGCAAACTTATTAGTTGAGTGGATTTAATAACAGATTGTTAGTCATCCGACGAGACTGTAGATAATAGATTACTGTACTGTCGCAAACAGAATTATGTTCAGTCGTGTCCAATCTGCATAATCAACAAATTAAGTGGTCGTAAGTTTTTACAATACAAAAACACGCGATACCATTTGTAAATTTAACGTGCATAAAATGATATATGAGAAAATTATCTTTTAATACGTTCTCGGATTTATTATGCATTTCTTTTTTTTTTTTTTTAAATATAATTTGTCAAAATAACTGGTATTTTAAATAATTTTTCAATGAAGATATTTAAATAACAACGAAGTTCTTATATTTTATATTTCAATACATAAAGATAATTAAATCTTTATTTTATTCCAATTATAATTTATCCTATTGAATAATTATTTCAATATTTTAAATATCAAAAAAAAAAAAAAATAAAAGAAATACATAAAAATTCAAGAAAATATCACGAGATTTCGATATATTCTCCACAAATTTGTCTCAGTATATTTATCAATAATCACGAACTCTATCGCTTTAATCAGTTTGTTCAACTCCCTCAACATGATACATTAAGAAGTTCTTAATCTGCATTGAACAAAATTGATGAACCAAAACTCGTCGAAGCGAAGAATCGATCGATGCGCGTTACTCTCCCTCCTCGCTTTTGCTCGAGACGCTTTGCAATATCCATTAACATGGTTAATTAGTGTAACTGATTAGCAACGGCCGGTGTATCGATGTTCATGCATCATCTCGAGTCACAAGCATCCGTCCGATATCTGCGTATACGCTAATCCGCCGATAAGTTGAAGCATTCCTGCAGGCGGACCATTGAAAATGTTAATCATCCCGACACGTTTCCGGTCTTTTATGGGATCTTTGATCGATTATCGTTTGGCTTATCGAATAACTTGAATGGAACCACTTCTATATAGTTTCAACAATCAAAGGGACAATTAATCTTCGAATTCTTGCGCTAACGACTTTGCGAAGAATTCTTATCGATCTTCGAAGGATTTTCGTGTAATGAAAAAAAAAATATAGCGTTCTTTAAGTTTTTATCATTGTTCGTTATTAATCGGGAATATTCTTTAGAGAATTTAATTGTATTTCTGGATGAAGGAATTTCTTTGGGATTTTATTTTTTTTCAAAAAGTTTTCTTTTTTAAGAAGAAAGGATTGGATATATATATATGTATATTTTTTTTAAATTTGTCCATCGAGGATGGTTCTACTGATGATTTGAAATCTGATTCAAAGAGGCTATAATTTTATAAGGGCGTATAATTGAAATTGTATAAGGCTCGACCGAAGATCAAAGACCATGCGAGAGGGGTGGTATTAGTACGGCGATGGTGCTTTCGAAAGTAGCTCTGTAATCGTGTTATCGTCTTTGGTGGATGTATTATGGATCTCGGCGCTGAAATAAATTTGAAATTATTTATATTGATACGAAAAGGGAACTTCGATAGGAAATACATTGAACTGTATCCTGTTACTTCAATAACTTTTTTTTACTGTTATGGACGATATGAATGAATTGCTTTATATTTTAAATTGATATAAAAATTCATTCTAATCAAACATTTATCAAAAGTATTTCCTTCATCCGTAATCTCACATTGTTAACATTATTGACTTGCGGTTATGAAGCCTTGTGGGGTAGCTTATCTATACTCATTACCATAAGGATCTAAGTACTCTCAACTCTCAACAGTATCGCCTGCGTACACTGTGTATGTACATTAATACATCTTCTAACCCGCGAATAAGTACACTATCACGCCCCTAATGAAACTTAACGATAAAAATGGAGCAATTAATCATCACGAATTGATCCTCGAGCAAAATAATTCCAATTATTCTCTTCACCCTCAAAATTCTCTACTCTCAAATAAATGACAAGATTCAAAAACAAAATTCTTCTTCTTTCGACAATAATGGAGTAAAACGCGATCATCGTTATCATACAGAATCATTTGAATTTGCATTTCCAAACACACCGACGTACCACCGATCAACCCAATTGATACTACCCTCTAGATAACCCTAGACCGCGTCAACGTGGAAAGCAAACTCAACGTGGGGGTGAAGGGGTGAAGCCAGCAAGAAACAAGAGCGGAGAGAGTAGTAAGTCGGTATCAACAAGAGGGGTCGAAGTGGTTTGAGCGGAATTAATGGCAATTAGCCGGAAGAGAGAGGCGCCTTTCGGTATCTCGCGGAGACACAGAGACGCGTGTAACGACGCGGAGATACGCCGTCGTAAAGGGGAGAGGTGGTGGGTTGGGGTAGGTTTAATCGACGCGCAAAGGTACAAACTACGCGAAAGTACGTACGTGCGCGGAATTCGTGAGGGGGAGGGGGTGGTGTGGTTCGAGGGTAGAAGGGTGTGTTCGAACCATGTGCATACGCGAACACGTGTAGCGCGGCCATGAGCCGAGGACGAAATTGGGCCGAGAGGATCATTGAATTCGAACCTTCTCCTCCTCCCCCCGATTCCGTATTTTCTCGAAACTACGACGATTACCATAATACATCGTATTTCCTCGTGTGCAAATTCTTTTAAGGGGGCCTGTTTCGCCTGCAGATTGGTTTTCGTGAACTGGAATTCACGTGGATGAGGGTCAAATGGAGGATCGAGACGAAATTTCGTTTGGAGCTCGATTTTTTGGGGAAGTTAAAATGTCTTGCGGCAATTAGTTTTAGATTTGGGAAAAATTAAGTAAAAAAATGTGTGGAATATTTAAAATTCGTCACGTATATCAAAGTGTTTAAAAATTTATTCAAAATATACGAGATGTCGTAAGATTTTTTTAAACGAGAGGGTGGGGTAGTTCGTTTTAATTTCTAAAGACGATTAATATCGATTAACGAAAATTAAAATTATTATATAAATTCTTTAAACTCGAATCTAACAAATCTAATCCAAAATCCAGATGCAATTCTCAAATGCTAATTAAATATTCTCGCCGACAATTCAGGCGACAGTACAGTTCGAAGAAAAGTAATTACGGAGCGGTTTATTTGACGGCTGAGCCCATTAACGAAGTGCCTGTTTGCGTTCAAATTACGGTCTGTATCTGTATGGGGAACATTTAGCGCTCGGAATTTCAAACGGCGTGATCCATTCGATTATTAATCGCGATACGCCGAGAATATATCTACCCTCGAAATAAATTCTGCCGAGGACGAGGTGGTTGCCCTTCGGTATCATTCATAAAAACGTCGTCCCCTGACAACTTCGATCCCTCGCCTCGAAGAAGGGGAAGGGAGAGGAAAAAGAAATGCAATTACACGAAAATCGAATGACGACAGTGAGTTCGGACTTTTCTTGATCCGGAAACAGAGGCGACATCGATCCGTCTGGATGTCTAAAGACGTTACGACGACGTCGACGTGATCGTGTTAGACGTCGCGACGCATTGCGGCTCTGTGAATTTTTAAAGAACGTCACATTCCGTCTGCATCCGACCCACGATTCCGTTTATTGACAGCGCAACATCGGTACGCGGAAAATCGCTTCCGGTTTTTTTTCCTTTTTTTATTCCACGCGTTGATTCGATTGTAGCGATTAAAGAACGAGAAGGAAATTAATATAAAGGGATTTTTCGATTATTGAAATTTCAATATTGGGACTAGGATCCAACTAATCTTTTTATATTTCAATAATTAAATTTGTAAAATTATTTATAGGTGAATGACGTTTTACGAATTTAGACGAAGAGTTAATAATATAACAGATATTTTTCGTATTAAGAATGCTGAATTAAAAAAAAGAAAAGAATTATCGTGTGCTATATTTCAAGGCGGATGAATGATTGATTCGTACTACTGAAATATGAATCGCTTCGATGATTTTAATATACATCAACTTTAATATGAAAAAATATACATAGAAGAAATTCAGAATTTCTCTATTTTTAGTAATTAATACAATTTTCCAATTAACGCAAAAATAAGTTTTTCTTTCATTTTATTTTTCAAAATATGGATATGAACTCGGACAAATCGCTTCACAACATAAGACTTTATACGAAGTAATACAAAAAAAGAAAGACATATCTACATTTAAATGATTTCTAACTTTTTATTTCAAAATTTTCATTTTAAAAATTAGTTGTACCAATTAACACCATTCGCTTCAAAACTTTCAAACATTTACGCGAAATGAAAAAAGTGGGAAAAACAAACCGAGCCACTTGGTCATCCAGTTTACGAAACAATCGGCATTGTTCCAACGAGCAATCCGCTTGACCCGTTGGCTTCTCAAAAGGGCGGTATCGTTGCGCGTAGAATTTTTTAATAATCCCAAAAACTTCTTTCCCGGTCGGTGAGCATAAATAAATGACCGGATTTAAGAGTCGTGCCACCGTAGAACTGGCCGAAATTCCACGGTGGCCGGTTATCCAACAATTATGCCCCATTTAATAATCCCTTTTCTAGCGCGAGCTGAACGTCACTGCGAGCGCTCGACTCCATTTAATCCGCGCCTTTCTTTGTTCCATCATTGCGCACCCAAGGCCCTCGAGCCCGCCATTTTACAGGCAACTAAGCGGCTTAAGATCTCACCGAGGGAACGTCGAAGAAAGCTTTCCTTTCCCGCTCGCGCATAATTATGTGTCCTAAAACTGAATTGAAATCTTAAGCTTCGTTACCGCTATAAATGGAACCCGAAAACTCCCCTCTTCCACTCCCTCTTTCCCCACACCCTTTCCACGCTTCAACGTTCAACCTGTCTCTCCGGTTTGGCCCCCTCTTGCGTTACGGGGCTCCATTTGCATGTAAATTATTACTAAGCGAAACGCACAAAGCGATAGAGAAGTGACCCCGGTTGAAAAGGAAACGCGAAACGAATCGAGGAGATGCTCTGCAGCTCTGCCCGGAAATGATCCTCCATCCGGCAAATTGTGCTTGCTCGTTGCAATACGCTAATTCGCGTATCCCCATCTAACATGGCTCGCGGAAGCTTTCAGATGGCGGGAATTTGAATTGTAATTGAGTGGTGAACCAGTTTCGATGCGATTGTATCGAAGTGAAAGATTTTGCGCGGGACTAGTGTTGTCGGAATGGAGTATCATTTTAAATCACAAGTAATTGAGTTAGATTAGATTAGGCGATGATTAAATATTTTCTTAATATTGAGTGTCTCTGTAAATAATTGTAAACGTGCTATTTTATATTTGTTGAAAAGAAAAATAAGTTATTTGTCGGTTTTATATTGGCACGTGTTACACGTAAGAAATAAATACATCGTCTTATTTCTCTAATCTATAATATCTCGGAGTTTAAGGCACGAGCTTGATAGATGGCACTACTGATGAGTTTACTAGGAGATTCAAATGGCGCTCTTGCTATTTGTACACAGGATTTACAAGAGATTTATCTTATGATAAATTAAGCATAATATTTCTTTCGTCTTGTGTATGGCATTTGTTCTAATTAAAATTAGTCGAAATGATCTAATATCAACGTAATATTTTCATATTTGTACGTTCCATTTTCACGACGTATTATAAATTACTTCATTTGTACGATTTCACTTCGATCTCATTTAGTTTTTCCAATACGGTTCGTAAATCCACGTTCTCTCTTCACAACTTTCAATAAAAACTTTTGTCTCTGAACGACAAGTCGTGGGTTCGTTACACAGTGTTATAATTGAATGTAACAATTAGCGAGAATTGATACGATCTAATCAAAAAACATATCGTCCGCCTGGAATTCCGGTTGTAGAATTGAGAGAGGGAGTTGGAAGGGTAGTAGGGGGTGGTTGGAACGTGCCACTCCCGAATCGGTCGATTCGTCTCACGTCACACCACGTTTTCCCGCGTATGTGTGCATGCGCGTGTACATATGGCGCCTATGCAAATTCGCTCGCCAAACCTGCCGTAATGATTTAGCGTGGCTCTTAATGTCTGTGCAGGAGACTGACACGTGGTTCCGCCCACGCGTCTGTCTTATGAAACGTTGTTTCTTTGCCTTGGAGATTCATGCTTCGTTGGAGATCCTGTCTCGTTAAATCGTCATGAGAAGTCCCATGACGTTTGAAATGTCTGGGGAAGATGGCTTTTTTTTTTGAGATGTAACGTGATATAATAGGAAGTATGATATATGTTCATACAATCAATTACAATAGATAGTCCAATTCTTGTTCCGTTACGTAGCAAAAAGATTGATTAAGATGATTACAAATACAAGGACATGATGATAATTTAATATCTTTACACATGTAAAGTAATTTCATTAATAATTGATACAAAGAGGAATGAAATAGCGATGATTAGAAACGTGTGTCTGATATAATTCTACTTAAAGTTATTACTCACATTTTAATTGTCCTTGTATTTTAATTATCTGCTTTGCGCATATATATTTCTGTACAATGAAAATTCCTCGTATTAATGAATTCTCCTGCAATTACGAGGAACGCTATCACATATAAAAAAACATGAAATTGTAACTTTATGAAAATCTATCTTAAAGTCTCGAATTCATTTGTATAATTTCCTCATAGTGGAGTTAAATTATTCTGTACATTATTACAAGCTTCTGGGGAACACTTGGTAATACAATTGTAGGAAAAAAAAAAAAAAGTTGTCCAATTTAGAAAATGCAAAGCATCTAAAACTTTCGTATAAACTTTAATCGAAACATCTTTCCAAACGATTCAGATAAATTTGAACATAATTAATATCATCCCCTACTTAAACTTTCGTGCAAAATTTCTAAGATAACTCGGTTATTGAAAACAACATTTTCAATAAAACGAATTAAAAAGCTACGCTTCGAAGAATAAATAATACTCCTCACAAACATATGAAACATCAAACATCCATTTCTTCCCTCTCTCGATAAATTTATCATCCACGTGTAACGCCCCAGCTCCGATATACGATCCATCTTCCATCGTCATTGCGGTTCCCGCGCAACCGTTACATCCGTAATCCGGTGTCTCAAGTCCTGTTGTAACTTACGATCGACTGACAGTCGGTCTCGCCTCGCGCGTCCATATGGTGGCCAGGGCAAATCAGTGTGTAATGGCCTTAACGCCGGTTAAACTGCCGCGGCTAATCCGCTGGACCGCGCTTTGGCCAGGGTTGTACACGCCTGCAACTGCGACGAAGCCCATCGACGAGCCACCGCGTGACACATGCCGGAATTCACCGGCTATGCCCCGTGTAACCGTGCACCGTCCCATGTCCGCCGGGTTAAACGGCCCGTCTGAGGCAGTTAAAGGCGGCTGCCGCGGTGTTTGATGAGATTCGAATCGTGCGCGCGTCCGTGTGCGTGTGTGCGTGTGCGTGTGTGCGCGGGATGTGGAATTATGCGCGTGTGCGCCACGTGGCCTTCCGATAGCCCGAGTCCCCGGAAGCGGGTTGGAGGATCTGTGCGCCCCCCATGATGGAGTAGAATGGGAGAATGAGGAGGAGTTTGGTACAGGCATCGTGAGATTTTGCGGTTCGTGTGATTTACGTGTGAATGCGAGAACAATGGTGTAATATTTAATGGGATGAAATGGGTTTGGATTGGATCGTAATTTGAATATTTTGCTTGTTGGATCCGTTCGTTTAATTATATTGATTTAAGGGTGTATAGTGTATTATAAAAGTATGGTGTTTATAATAGCGTCGAATCGCTGACACGTAAAGTGGACGATGATTTTTGACTCGTGTCCGAGTTGTTGTAGATGTTGAATGTCGGAAACATGGGTCGAAAGTGATCCGACTTGAGAAGAAGAATCGTGATTGGACGTGATTTTAGAAAGGAACTCATATGAGTGAATATAGAAGATGAATAGAATGGAATTGGATAAAACGTATTCTGTAAAGTTCGGGTTTGAAGGAAAGTTTGAATAAAGAAAGTTTAAAGTAAATTTAAGGTAGATGAAGACAAGAAGGTTCGGTTTACGGAGTGGACACGACAATGCCAAAGTTGGCATGAGCGAAATTAGGATAAATACTTGGGCTTTTCTCTCGCGAAACACGAACTTTGATGTTGGAATTCAACGAATTTTCTGCATTCTAAGAGCTAAGAAAGTTTAACGTTTCCAACGTTGTAAATGGATAGCAAGATCGATAGTTTCCTCGAAGAATTCCGTAAAATTATTCCAGTTCTGAAATTATTCTTAGAAATTGAATTGAAAGTAACATAAATCTTCGCTTTTGAATTAAAAAAATTCTCGAAGAAAAAATCACGAAGTCAATGCGAATAAAATAAGGGTAAACGTATCTTGACTTTCTTCTTCGAAGTTCGTACCCGAATGGACAACCTAGCAGAGTTTCCACGTTTCTTCGTCGGGGAAAGAATTTGAAATTGGAGTGCTGTAAATTGAAAGCAGAATCGACGTTGGATTGGACCGCCATGATTCGATCCCCGAGAGTGGATGTGATAAAATCTTAGTCGACGTAGTTGAAATCAGGGAAAGTATACTTTCTTCTATTTTTCGTGTCCTCGCGAGTCGTGTCATCGAAAAGTTCGACACAGAAAATTCTCTCAAACGTCTGATCGTCCAATCGTTGTAAAATAAATTCATGGTTAACTTAATCGATAGTTTAGATAAAATTGTTGTAATCTTTATTTTCGTTCATAGAAATTTTAAAATATTTTATTTTGAAGGTATTTCAACTTAAAGATGGCTGGTTATATTATTTATTTTTCACTCTTTCGATATATCGAGATGAAACTCGAGAAAAAAAAGAAATGGTTCAATAGCATTTTTGTCATTTCTAAAAATTTTACATCGAATACAAAACTGAAGAGAAGTAGTATTTATAATTTCGCAGTTATCATATTTATACAAGATTTGATACATCGATCATTCGTAAAATTCATGTATCATCGTGTTATATTTTTATTTTGATAATTCTATAATTCAGTTTCATTTTACAACTACCATTTCTAGACTTCTGACATATGTCCTTTAAAATTCTAGCTCTAGAAGATTATCGAGACGTTGAAAGCGTCTCCTTCGTTCGAGAACATTTTGAAATCCGTCTATTCTCACTTGTGGAAATTTCATTTTTCCTTGTGTCAGCCTTCGTCCCTCGTTTTATCGTATTACTCGTTTCCATTGTCTAATATTTCTGTACCGTTTTCTCGAAATCACGATTTCTTTCTTTCTTTCTTTCTTTCTTTCTTGCTTTCCCTCCACGTTGCGACACGGGAAATCATATTATTCCTTTCGTGAAATTCAATTAAAAGATTCGATGAAAAAAATCCCTCCACTATCTCCATTTGTCAGATCAGTTTCCGAAACAAAATTAACCTGGCTTTGCGTAGCTCCAAAAAATAATACTACAAAGCGGAATTATATTGCGCATTTCATTTACGCCGTCTTTGTTCGTCGAAAAAGAAAACAAAAGAAAAGAAAAAAAATGAAAGTAATGGCGGATTGAAGTGGAACCGAGGAAGACTTTGTTAACGCAAAAATAATGTTATATTGCTTTCAGAACAACGTTGCATTGTGTTACGACGTCTGTGATAGACGTTGGGGGTTTTAGCTTTATACGCGTCTCTCGTTAAATGTTTCATTACGTGGTAAAAGCACGTTGTTACGAGTCGGTTTCCTTGAATGCTTTTAGTGGCCGCGCCAGCACCACCTTTACACTCTCAACCATCCCCCTCCCCTCTCACACTCCCTTTCCCTGTTCATCTTACAATCCAATTCTCTCTTTAGCCGAACGAGTATAAGTTCGCAAAGCTGGAATCGTAACAATCTCTTCATTCGTTGTACATAATACCGTCTCTAGAGAAGTTAGAGAAACGTACTTTACTTTCTAAATATTTCTGCGATGAGCCGGGATTACCACATTCCGGGATCGTTGAATTACCGAAATGACCCTCCTTTGCTCTTTGAATCTCGTTCCAGTTATCTTTTGTAATCGCGTGATTATCGAGATTCTATTGTGTTTGATGATATTGCGAATTGCGCAAGTGTGGTTTATTAAATGTAACTTTAATTTCGATGATTGCCATTTAAAGGGGGAATTAGTATGCGCGTATTATTTGATAATTTCACTTTGATCCTTATTTTCATTTATTCCGTTAAATATTTGCAATAGAATTTTACAGGAATTGTATTTCGTATTCTATCTTTCTATTTTTAAATATTTATTCCCTGATAAATATTTTATTTACGCAATCCTAAATTTTTCATGGTAATTTTTGATACTTGTTAATCGTTAAAGAAGAATTATTATAGATGGATTTTATTTACGATTAATTTCCATAATTGAAATTATCTAAAGAAAAAAGATATATAAATATATTTAATATATATTCTTTAAGATTAGATTTTTATATTGTTACGAGTAAACTTTTTGTAAGTAACTTTTTTCCCCCGTTTAATTTAATTTCTTTGGAAAGATCGAGTCGCGGTAATATTTTGCTCGTAACATCGTTGTACAAACTTTTAATGAAACAAAGTTGCAAGAAACGTATTGCCTGTAAAATTTTGAAAAATTAGGACTTTCATAATATCTTTTCTTTTATTATCACATTGCGACGTTTTTAAGAGACGTTGGCAAAAAGACGCGACAAAGATAAAACGGTCTTTTTTGTACAATCGTTTTATTCATTTATGCCGATCTATCTGACTTAAAAGTAGAAATTGTTTATATATTATTTGAATTCCTTCACGATATTTTTACGCAATAATTGTAAATAATTCTTATTTAACGAAATACATATCTAGATAATTTAATTTTGACTATTTATATTAAATTATATAAAGATAATTAATATTAGGAACAATAACGATAGGTGTTCATTTATTTCATGAAAAATAAGGATGTATATTGTGATTTTATAATCACGACAAAGGGAGTATAAATTAACATACATTAATATTTCGAATTCGTTTAAATAATCTTATTGAAAGAAATTAAAAATTTTAAAAATTTTAATTTGTATTTTTTTTTTCGTCAACTATATTTGTATATTGCACAGGATGCAAAATATAATTAAGTACAAAGTCTAGATTAAAAGAAAATAATTTAAATTTAATGTATATTGTCACGGTTATCCATTGATATCAATTGAAAATTAAAGATCCCAACATTTCAAACTCCAACAAGCACGATACAATTTCTCCACCCAAAGAACTGCAACTGCCAAGATGAATAGCCAATATACTCACATTTGATGTCCAGATTCAGTGGATTGCTCTCTCCATCGCCTTCCTGATTGCTGCCAATACACGTGTAGATCCCAGCTCTACTGCGAGTCACGCTCTGCAGTACCAGGCTTTGATTACTGATTATGGTTCCAGTCGCTTGATTATGATACAACGGATTACGCTGTGGAAATAAAATCGTGGTGAATGAACAAGCACGTAAAATGTTTTGCAATAAAAACGATGACGACGATGAATCGTTCAAATATTCTTGATATATTGAAACGAAACGAAAATTATTAAAAGACGATATAAAATTGTATCGAATTAGCTCTTCAATTTTTAAATGATTGGAATCTTTTTGTTTTAATCAAACGTTTTGTTTTTTTTTTATTTTTAAGCATATGATATGTTTAAAAAATGTAAGTGAATTTTTTATCAAGTTTAATAGAGAAATTAAATATTGCATACCATGATTTTTAAGAATGTGGCCTTTTCAATGAAGTTTATCGAAAAATTGAATTGAAAATTTGTAGCAGAAAAATCTTCAATAAAAACAAACACAACAAAGTTGTGTCAATTCTTGCTAAGAAAGGTTAATAGAGTGAGAATTGTAAAATTCACCCTGGAATAATTGAAATAAAGAATAAAAAATCACGTGTGAAGAAACAAAAGTTCGTCAGAAAAGATGAAAGGGTGAGAAAGTAGCATTGACAGTGACTAAACAGCCACAAGAGGATGCAGGTAATTTTGAAACGACCTACTCTTGAATGATTAATGGTGAATTTGATACTTGTATCGATCGATGGAGACCGGTTCCTGTATAAATTTCGCGAAAAATGAGGAAAATGAAAGAATAAAAGAGGAGTAGTGGTAAGAGAGAAAAAAATAAGGCGAAGAGTGGTGACAGTTTTTCAATTTCTCAAAGCCAACGATGTCTTCTCTTCTTCTTCTTCTTCTTCTTCTTCTTCTTCTCCTCCTCCTTAAGAAGAGGTTCCTTTGAATTTCGCCCAAACACACCGCGGAAGTCTTCCATCCCGGTGCTTGTCCTCGAATCAAACGAGGATCGACAAAGGGGTGCGCACCCCCGTGAACTACAATGACATTATGATTCGGAGATGTGCGAAGAAATATTTATGGAACTTGGTGCAATACGGACACAAAGGAACGGGTGTCTGCATTCGTTTAAAATAAATCTTCCAGCTCCCTACCTCTTTAGAACACGCGGGAGGAGATAGGTAATCGTTCTGCATGAAATTATTATTCCATTGAAACGACCCTCCTTTCTCTGCTCAGGAATTTTGTGTTAGGAATGTTCGAGCCTTGTGTAAAATGTCAGAATTCGTCGCACTCGTTGCTACCGGGAAGATTAATTTTTTAATATTCAAGTTTTTTTTTTTTTTTTCTTCGATTCAATCCCTTGAGTGGTGATTTTATTTTGTGATTATACAGAATATGTTAGTTATTTTAAAAAGCTTATACAATAAGCAATAATTTGAAAATATTACGTTATTATGTATATTCATAAAGATTTAAAAATTTTGCTGCAAAATTTTCTAGATAAATTTTTTTATATCTTGCAGTTCCTCATTATTGTTTTTGTAGTATGGTATTCATTAATTACAATTTTAAATATTTCTTGCTATTCGTTTATCGATATTAGAGATCATTTTTAATTTTTTTTTTTTTATTAAAGAAGATATAAAAAGAAACTTTGATTTTTTCTTATCAGAATTATATTTCTTCATTCGAGGATTTCATGATTGTTTCACTTTGGACAGGAAGGTAAAGTTACACATCTGACTTTAAAATATTCATGATGAAACGTAGTAATGCAAAATATACGATTCTCTTATTGGAGGGAACTGAGGCAATGAAACGTAAAGGCGCGTTAAAGTGCGGAATTGTAGGTTTGTACTGAATATCAGAATATCTTGCCTTAAAACGCAAACGGAATTAATAATGATGATTCATAGAGAGAAGATGTAAAAAGAGAAAAATTCAGAATATTTCTTTTTTTCTTCTTCTTTTTTTATATATATAAAATATTAAAAAGATTACGATTGAAAATTTTACTGATAGAGATTTCGATAAATGTTTTCAAATTGGTAATGATAAATGAGATGTTATATCCATGTAACCAATTGGTGAGTAGCCATAGATTGAACATATCAATATCAAACAGATTAATATTGAATAGGAAAACCCACTCATTGGAATAGATAATCATTAAACAAATCTCTACTGTGATTGCTATAGCTCGATACCAATCACACATTGGCTCATTGGATCAATCAGGAACAACAATTGACTTCGTTTCTCCTACAATTAGTTACTTCATTGGGGAATTCGTATGGGAATTTCAATTGATTTATGGAATATCGGTGATCCTCATAGAAAATTACATATGAAATTTTACGTAGTGATGTTGATGCAATTTTGTGGAAGAGAAAATATTTAATTGATTTAAAAATTATTATTTTTTTAAATATTTGATTGTTATGTTGAGATAGTTATCATTGAATCATTTTTATCTAAAAGAAACTGAAGAATTGAATGGTGTTAGTTTGTTTATCTTTGAGATGTCACATTCTATATTTTCTGAATTTTATTATCATATTTTTAAATTTATTGTAAATTTTAAGAATCTGTATCGAAGTATCGGAAAGGAAAACTTTTTTTGTGAGTTAGGTGAAACAAGTTATAAATTATCGGTTAATATATTTATAAAGTTTCTTTATTTTATACAAATACGTATTCATAATTACCTAATGCAGCCTTTCTGGATAATTAATGGAATGGTAAAACATGTAAATTATTAGTTAATTTATGTTACGAAGTTCATTTATTCCAGAAATTCGCGCAACAAATTTTATTTCGAAACGGAAGACACTATATTTTTTTATGTAAAACATAGATTTTACATAAAACATATAATATAGCGCGTAATTTTAATAAAATAAGTGTATTTTAAATTAAAGTTTATGAGGATTTTATTAGGAATAAAAAATATTATTAAATTTTTAATAAAATTTAATATTAATATTTAATATCCTCATATATCATATGTAATATAATGTATAAATAATATTTAATACAGAAATTAATTTGAAATCTAATTTAATCCTAGAGCACGAATATTCGTAATATTCATACAGCTGTAGCAAATAATATGTTCTGTTAATGATTATTAATTAAATAATATTGAATTATTAATTAAATTACCGTATATTTTACGATTATACTTTATATTATTGAAATGTTAATATAAAGTATAATAATTTCTTAAATATTCTAGAATTTAAAATTTTAAGAACAATTATATTCGACAATTATAAATATTATTTTATTTTTTCTTTAATCGTTAATTAAAATTATTTCATTTTGCAATATCGAGTCATGTAATACTCATTTATGGATTATCCATTCCATTTAAAGTTTAATTTTAATTCCATTCAAAGTACAACTTTTAATTTCAATTCTTCAGAACAGAATTAATTGTATAATTATATACAATTTATTCATACTTTTCATTTGACACATTGAATATTCGTTCCATTACATTTACAAAATTTCATCAACATCCAGATAAAATTCCATATAAAGTTCCAGTAATAAGAGTTCTAAAATAAATTATATAAGAAGATAAATAAATAAATATATATATATACATAGATAAATCCAGACATCTTCCTCCTCAAACTTTACTTATATCAATCTATTCCAAAACACTTATCACCCATCAAGTATAGCCACAAAGCCTGAGCCAAAATCAGTGCACATCGCCCGATTCCCTTGACGAGCTTCCTATTATATCGTATCCCCCTGTCAGAAGACTTCACCCCATTTAAGGAGGATCCTAAAACGCTTAGGGTTACTTCAACGGTACCAGAAGCTCGCCGATAAATTTCTTATCGATGCGGAACGTTGGCTATTAGTTCAAAGAACGCTTACACGCCGGTTCCACCGGTATCAGCATGTAAATTTTAAACGGAAACTTGGCGTCACAGCTGCGCCACCTTCCCCTCTCCTCCCCTTTTATCTCGATCAAGCTTGAAACTAGGTTCTAAATTATCGATCCCGGAAACTGGCGCGCGGATTCGTTATCCGGATACGTTTAGGGAACGTTCCATCGTCATCTATATCGAATGATATATAGATTGTGGCTGTTTGGACTCACGTTGTGCCGCCAGGAGACCTTGTACACCCACGGATTCGACTTGATATTGCACTCGAAGTAAACGTCGATACCCTCGCGGATTGCGCTCAAGTTCAAATTGCTGCCGAGCTCGAGGGTAACCACCGGCTCGTCTGAAAGTTTGAAACGTGTCGTTTCCTTGTGTAAGAAATTCTACCGTCTGTTTTGTCGTTTCGGGGAAACTGCGAACGCGCGAACACGTGTTCCACAGGGGATGGAAGGTAAGGTAAGTAGGGCGGTGGAGCAAGAAAGGGCTATTGTTTTGTATATGTAACAACTCGCGGAGTTTGGCGAGTTGGATGGTAAATAGATGAGAGTGATTCGTGTTGTGAGTAGAGTTGATGAGAGTCGAGGGTGCTGAAGGGTTCATTTTGGGTGATAGGGGTCTTGGGTGCATTTTCTGGGATAACTTGGAAGTTGGATTGTTCTATGGGGTGTTGGAATTGTTCTACGTAGAGAAAAAAATTAAATATGGCTGTAGGTTTAGAATTGTTGTGATTATTGTTATTAGCAATCGATATTTTTAAATTTCTATTTAATAGAGATTATTCGAAATATGATCGTCAATCACCATCACCATCGAATAATATTTATTATTAACGTCATAAAGAGAGGTATATTACCCTTTGAGTTTACGTGTATATATTATATAATGTTTCATAAATCGATAATGTTTACAAGTTAAAGAATTATTATACTCGTTTATATGATAAATCGTGTTTATGCGATAAACATTTATTACACTGTTCAATGTAAGCAAGTTCAATTCTCATTTGCATGTAACGCAATACTGCCCGCTCTGATAACAACAAAATCAATTTTCCGTGTTAATCTTTCCTCAGATTCAGCCTTTGGCCATGTTTCGTTGAAATCGTTCAACTAGATCAAACTGGAACAATATTTCACTCTTCATAATGCAATGTTTTCTCGATAAGATCTCACTTTTCGAAGGAGTGAATGTTTTAATGTGAAGAATATCGATACTTTCTCAACAAAGTTCATAGACTTTAACTATACTAAGTTGGGGATGGTTTCATAAGTTTGTGGAACGAAATATTGAAAAATTTGTAGAATAAATTTACAGGCTAAACATACAGGGAAACTTTATAATACTTTAAAACCACAAATTTTATATAGACATATAATAAAATTAATCGACGTGCCTTATGGATAATAATTAAAATGTAGAAGAATTTAAATAAATATACGGATGCATTGAATATTTGAATAAAATTTTCTTCCAAGATTTCTTATTTGTATGCAAATTGTCGCAACTTATTAAATTAATAAGTTAAAGTTAAGAAGTTAATAGGAAGAAAAATAATTTAATTTTTCTCCAACTAAATTTAATCCAATTGCAAAACTTGGCTTGCAGTATAAACACGCGGAGTAAATTGAGAATTTTATGTTGATTTTGAGTAAGAAGAATTGATTCTACAAATTAAAATAAACATTTTGTTTCACAGGATATTCGATAGTGATATTTATTTTCTATTCATTCTTTATCGTCTTTTACATTCATAAAAATTTATTATAGATAGAGAGATCATATATAAATCATATTTATATGAAAATTTTTCAATATACTCTAAGTAAATAATTCTGATTCGTTTACGATAAAAATCTTTTTATTGTCCTAAATGCGCGAAACAATTCTTTAAATTTCGCGACAATCTCCGAGATCGATTCCACGACGAATCTTTATGCAGATCCGTTGTCCCTGCTATCGTTGTTGGAGATTAACACCGTGATTTCATTGTCCAATATAAAACTTTTTCCCAACTAGGCAGCGAGGAAATGAGAGGAAATACGAACGAAAACGAGAGAAAGAGGAAACGAGGGATCGGTTCAGCTCCACGGAAATTAATGGTACATGCCGATCCATGACCGAAGATTCTCTCGTTCTCTCGATTTTCTTTCCTTCATTCTCGTTCAAATCTTTCTTCTCTTTTTCTCTGTGAAACTCGTTCTCCTCTCTTTGTTTATCCTCTACTCGATCTCATCGGTTAGTTTCAGTTTTTTCCATCAAACTTTCTTTCTTCTTTTGTTGTCTAATTTTTACTCCAATCTCATTGTTTAGGAAAGAGATTATTCTAAATTCGAGACAAGCAGCATCTTTTGATCTTCTTTCATTTCCATCGAATCCATCTTCTTCCTTATTTCATTCAAAAATTATTTCCTTCGATAAATACGATGATTACTAATTTCTTCAAACGAAAACAGAGAGATACAAAAATCGTTGAAGGCATAAAATCGTCGAATATATATATAAAATTGTTAAAAGCATGAATTATCAGATTCTTTCAGTGTATTCGTATTACGAGTTGTACAGAGAGCCGAGAGAAATCATAAGCAAGAACCGAGTGAATCGATATTGCGGCTGCTTTTTCACGATTCTTTCTCCGTTTCCCTCCTTCCTCTCCTCCCTCTTTTTCCTTCCTTCATTTCATCCCCCTTTCCCCTTCGCTTTTTCTCGCTTTCTTCTTTTCGCTCATCAGTTCTTGTTCGAAGGAGGAGCGATATCGAGGGAAGGCCACAAGAGAGCGGATTTCTTGCTAATAGCGAGCGAGAGATCGAGCGTGAAGCCAATACAAGCGGCCTCAGCTTGACAGAATCCCCACTGGATAAATAAGTTCCTCTTTCCCCTCTTCTGCTTGCACGCGAGTTTTAATTTCGATGCGAGAATGCGCGATTTCGTCGGCTCTTGCCACCGACCTGCTTGCTGTGAAACGCGAGTTTAGGGATGATGAGGAAGGGTGGGCGTAAGGAAATAAGCGTGGAAACGTGTCAAATGAACGTGAAGAGTTTTTTTTCTCGGGAAGAATTTAAAAAAATTTTTTGATTGTTTCTTTTCCTCGTCCGTATTTCTTTTCTTCGTTTATTATTTATTGTTGTAATGTATTTAGTTTAATTTCGGATTTCTTATAAAAAAGAAAAATAATGGTTTGGTATTAAGAATTAGTAAATTTTTTTTTCTATATCCGAAGAAAGAATAAAACTTAAAAGAATGAAGATTAAAGATAATTTAAAACGTATTTAGTTTAAGGATATATGAACGAATAGATGAATAGATGATCACAAAATCTTTGATCATAAACTGTGAAATAGTAGGAAGAGGTAATAGCAACGTAAAAAATATTAAATTTATATATTTTTAATAAGGAGAGAATATGTTAATTTTCTGCTGGAGGATTCGTAGGTAATCCAATGAAAAAAATTATAATTTCTTCTCATAAATTATATTTATAAAGCTCAACTTAAATGAAGATTATTGAGATACTTATAATATCATATACTACTCGAGATCCTCGAGATCTCCTCAATTAAGGGTTGAAAAAAAACTTGGTATTATTTGTATAAGACGACGAAACGATAAATAAAATTATTCAATAGCATAAATTAATTATTATAGAAAAAAATTTCAAAAGAAATGTTTCATTAATCGAATAATAATTAACAATATTAATTAAAAATAATGGAACAGTTTAATTACAGAATTCAATTCGTTCAAATCGTGAGAAGGAAAAAATTAAAACGTTTTAAATTACGGCGGATTAATTAAACTTTTTGTTTGCTATTTTATATGGGGAAAAGCTCGAATGTTTTTCCCCCATTAGAATTTGATTTGAGAATAGAATTGCATTTTCTGTTTCAAGAAAAAAAAAAACAAATTTGAAAAAATTCTTTAAATGAACGATGAAAATTATGAATGAAAATTAAAGTTCAAGTTGAATCTCATTTTACAAGATTTTAAAGTGTATCTATATTAGAAAAAAGAAAAAAAAGAGAGACAAAGAAAAAATAGAGAATAGAAATAAATGGGCCGAATCGTACATCGGGAATGTTCTTTTAAATATTTGGCATGGTTTTGCTTCTGGTTCCAGCGTTTCTGTTTAGTTTATAGTGTGTTCTGGTTGGCTGCCAAGAAGCTTGTTCCACTGTAAGATTGCACATCGGGGGAATAGCGTGCTGTCGTCAGGTTCTTAAGTGGCGAGAGTGTTAGTGGAGCGGAAATTTACAGAAGGATGACTATTCGATGCAGAACAAGGGTCGTGTGAGGGAAAGAAACGTCTAAAAACGGAAGGATTCAACGAACGCGAAGTGAGAGTGTATTGATCGTGCCAATCTACCTGTTTAAGATTCTAAACAGTTTTTGCGATGACAATAATACGGATAAAATACGCAAAACAATAGAACGAAGTTATTGTCGTTTGAAGTGACAAAGTGAAAAATATCGAAAGATATTATTAAACGAATGGACATTTGATTTGGAATTTGAACGCGAATTTGAAACTTGAATGATTAATATTTTTAAAAAATTTAGTATTTTTAAATAGGTGACAGGTTTAAAATTTGAAAAATTTAAAAAGGAATTGGAGAATTTGAAGGATTAAACTTTCGAACAATTTGAAATTTAAAAGGTTTAAAATTCAAGAGGAATTTGGAATTTGAAAAATTTAATATTCGAAGCGATTGAAAATTGAAATATTTTTAGTTTAGATCATCGCGAAAAATATGGATCTCAATTTTCGAAAATTGAAATTTGAAATCGCAATCGTAAAATCATTTTAATCTCTCTTCATAACTATCTCATTCCATTCCTATCTTTACGTCAATTTATTCTATAAATTCGTTTTGCATCATGATAAAAAAAATACATATATTCGATATATACTCGATTTTTTATGCTTCACCAATAATTTCCAACTTCCTCACGTTCATCCTTCGTGTTATTTGTATATACAGCAATGAATTCAATTTAACACCGGTTCCTAGATCAAGGCTCAACTTTTTCACTGGAAGCGTTCTGCGAAGGAATTAATTAAAAATTTTAATTAATCCAAACAAATCTCCTCCCCCCGAGAAAAGTTGACTGGAAGAACGGACGACACGCGCTTCGCATTAGAGACGGGCAAAGTTCAGGGGACCTATTTTCATCCCTCGAAACAATCACTCGTAAACACGTTGCTCTATCGATTACGCGAATTAAATTACGCTCGAAGCGATAGAGCAATAAATCGCTCATCAACTATATTTCATTTTTATTGGACAGTGGTGTAGCCGCGTTTCCCTGCGAACGACACATTGCAAAAACCGGGCGTTTCCAAAATTCTATCAGTCGGTGAAACCAATCAGAGGCATTTCCAAATCTGTCCATGGAACTTTTTTCACCACGATGTAGAGGCATCGTCGATAAATTTCCTGATTTTTTTGTCTCTTTCATTATTTTTTCTTTTTTTTTTTTTTTTTTTTTTTTTGTTTGGCTCAGTTATTTTCTTTGGATCAGTTTGATATTGTATATTGAAAAGTAAAAAATTAAATCTTATATGTGTATTTCAATTTAATAAATATTAATCGAGATTTTATTTTAAAATCGATTTAATTTTTTTATATTGGATATCGATAATTGATATTATCGAAGGAATATAAAAGAATTATTTAAAATTTATTACTTTGATTGGTGGTGATTGACGAATCATGATCATGTAATTAGGAACGAAAATTATGTTACTTTATATAAATTTTTCTATAAATTTGATAAATAACTAAGTTTCAAAACGGAATATGTATTGGTCAATCATATCTTATTTCCAAATACATATTCATATTTCCATATTTTCTTATTTTCATATTTTCTTATTTAAATAATTATAAATCAAAAAAAAAAAAGAATGATAAGTATCAACAATTATACTTTTTAATTTAAAGTGCGAAAAAGTACGTATCGTAATCCTCAAACCAAAATTAAAATATATTTCCTTCTTAAATGAATACGAAATAAAAAAGAAAAGCGTACAAAAATTTCCAAAACCAGAGAGAAAAAACAAACTTCTACTTTCGATCATCTCTCATCAAAATTTCAATGGAAACAAACTCACGGTATATGTCGAGCTTCCACTCGTCCTTCATCTCGGAATCCGGGATATTCTGCACGCTCCCGTGGCAAGAGAGGAACTTGCCCGCATCCTCGATACTCGGCACGAACGTGAGGACGCTGGTGGTGACGTTGTTGTCGGGGCTTATCTGCGGGACACCCTTTCATGAATTTAAAACAGTTTATCGAACTGGTCCCGCCTATCATATACACGCGCCAGAAAAAATAAATGCCTAGGGCTGATTTAAAGAATCGAAGCTCTCTCTGAAAAATCAACGGGCAGATAGTGCGAAAAGTTAGAGACTTATTGCTTTCCAAAATATTGGCCATGGATTCTCTCGAAGAGGAAGAGGAAAGAGTATGAAAGGATTTCTTTTTTTCTTTAATCTCGCAATTAAATCTCTAAATAACTTTGAACTTCGAATTTGTTTTATGTGAAATATTTCTTTTTAACGATGAAACGTAATGGAAATTTTTTAGAATCACGATTTTTTGTTCCATTGTTTTGGAAAAATACATTAATTATTCAGGACTCCTTGCTTTATAATATATTTCAAAGTCAAGATTATTAAAGTTGAGATTCTTTTTTCTAGAGAGTATAATTAAACTAAAGAAAAAACTATAAATATTCATTTCTTTCTGGACATCATCTGGAAATGAATGCTTAGAAAGCATTAATTTTTTCTTTAATTATATATTAATAGTACAACTAATTAATGACATTTTTCTTTTAAATAAAAGGGTTAAGGAAAGAATCCTCTAATTATGTATTAATAAAATCCAATCAAAATCAATAGTGCTAGCGTATCATTATCAACAGTAGTTCAACCTTACCGTTTGTCTGGCGTTCCTCAGCATTATGCTACCCTTGGACCACGTGATTTTCGGCGTCGGCCTGGCCCCAACCACTTCACAAATGATCTCGTATATAGTGCCAGCGCTAAGTGGACGGTTCTTCTCTTGCATACGGACCCACAATGGTTTCACTAAAACACGTGTATCATCCATTAGCCTTCGAGTACGAATGATCTATCCTTTCCAGACAGGATTCCATAACATTTGTAGAACGATAGAAGTGTTTGAGTAATCGTTTCGACTAACTCCTGATTCGAGCTGGTTAATGGAAAGTACTTCGCGAAACTTTCGAACGTTAAACAAGGTTTTAGCAACTAACGTTCAATTATTTGTTAAGCACTGATAGATAAGGTTTGATTGATCTTTGGATTTATCAAGAATTGTTTAAATACGCGTTCCTTTTCTTTTTGGTAGATGATTTGATAAATGGTGAAATAGACTTTTGCGAGGGATATTACATTATTTATTCAGATTTAGTAAGATTAATAATTTATTCTTGTATCGATATATTTTTAATAGTACGAAGTGATAATTATAGAACGCGATAAATCATATATTTCTAAATATAAAATTTGTACATTATATTTTTAAATGAAGAAATATTCATCGTTTTATCATTATATATTCTCAATTAATCGATTTTCTATGAAATTTTTCAAATTTTAAGATACAGCTCTTTAACAGCTGTATAATAGAAAAATTAAGACAAAAATGAGTAAATTGATTAATTTAAATTTATATCATTATACTTACGATTCATATCGAGGGTAACAGAACTGGATATCGGAGCGACCATGTTGTTATTCGAAGCTTGACAAGTTAAAATCGTGTTCAGATGCTCACGACCCAACTTTTCCAATCGCAGCACATTTCGTACCTTCTTCGTTTCAATAGTTTCGTAAGTGTCGTCGAGAAGAGCGTTCTCTTGCCACCACGTCACTCTTGGCTGAGGTCGACCTGCACGAAACGAAATAGAATGAACGATGTTCATGGTAAGCGAAATATTCGTTTCCGGTTTCGATTTATGCACTATCTTTCTGCCTTTTCATTCATCGAACGTGAAAAAAGAAAAAGGATTCAATAAAAATTCGGTATATGCATTTTATCTCTCGTTTTCCTTTTTTCTTTTTTCTCGATATATATATATTTCGTTACGTTCATCTCGTAGCTATGATTCGAATTAAATCTGATATGTTAGAAAAAATATTTAGAGTAAGAATGTTAAACGAGATGTTATGAATTTTTTGTTAGGAAGGATGTAAACTATTTCCATTGTAGATTAAATTATGTGGTGTGAAAAATTCAATGGAAGAATTTTTTTAATAAGATTTAGAATAGAAGACAAAGAAGATTTTCGTGATATTTTATAAACATTGAAAAATTGAATGGACGTTATGTGAATAACGAAACGTGCATATTTTCAAGAATACAAATACAAGTCAATTATTTATCGCACTTCAAAAAAAAAAAAAAGTAAATTCTATCAAATAATTCCTCAGAATTTTAAAAAAATGACAATATTTCAATATTGGACATTGAATTCTCAAAAATCATTTTTTTTTTTATACCTACATATAATACAATTTTGAAAAGATCGATTATTCGACCGCTGTTTTTATCCGAAAATAGAAGAAGAAAAAAATTATATCGAACGCGCTTCCCGTATTTGAACGTTCGTTCCTCTTTCCCCCTATTGACAAACAAGAAGAATGATACAAATATTTAAAAGGGCGAATCAACGCGTTGAAAATAGGAATTTCAAATTTCTGCCCGATATATTTCCCGTGTCTAACCACAAAACCGGATCTCCACCCGGTTCTGTGTATTTTACTTCCTTTTTTTTTTTTTTTTTTTTTTTCGTGATTTTATTTCAGCTTTTCCCAGCGTTTGTTTACGCATGTTGGTCCAATCAAGGGATAACGGAACGAGAGAGGTATTGAAAAAAAGGCGCGTGGATACAGAAATGATTAAACAACGTGCAGAGAATGATATCGTATAGGATGTATGAAATTTGAGGTGGAAATATTTGTGCCAATCATGGATCATGATATTCTCAAAACGTTCGATAATATATATATATATATATATCGATGGAACATCCGTCGTATTTTTGATCTCGAAATATATTTAATTTTTTGTATTTATCTCGGATATATTGACAGACGAATGGTGTTTCGAATTTTTAACAGAACACGTTGAACGTTACACAATTAATATTCGGTGATTATTATTTAACTTGTTTTTAAATTAAAGAGAGTTTCTGATTGTTTGTAGATAAAATTCTGGTCGATTATTTACTTGATTTATTTCTTCTTTCGTAGAAGATATTATTAGTTAACATAGAATAACATAAAATATCTTACAAATTTCAATTTTCCAAATTTCTTCTATATTTCAAACAATATTTTCAAAATTCGATTAATAATCAATTGATTCTAATTGAACAATTCACTTTTATTTGGATTGTTATTTATAAATTCCTTCGTTGAAGAAAAAAGCACAGAAGAAATTACACAACGAGTGATTCTCGCAGGAATAGGAGGAATTTTCGTGGTCGTTTCGACACATAATGGCGACAAACGGTAGAAATGAACGATAGCAAGGACCCAAGAATGTGAAACGATAATTTTACGGAAACGGCACGCGACCAGCAATAATATTTTGTCGTTCAAAGAACGACAGAGGCATTATGGATTATGGCCTGCCAAGTCGTCTGTCTGCCGTTTCCTATAAATAAATACTCCCTCGTAAATAATAAACGCTAAGGAAATTTCTTGGAAGCCGCGAGATCCGGTTTGCGACGGATTTCACATCGTCGACGTGCGAACGATATCCTTGGCAAGCATATCTATGTACTTTGATCTGGGTGGAACAAAAAATTGAGGATTCTCGTTGGCAAATTCATGATACATCTTTCAGGATAAGAGAATTTTTTTTACTCGTAATGCATTGGAAATGTCTTAGAATCTTTACGTTCCCTAATGGCTGTCATAAATTCTGTGTTTCTGAACGAATAATTGAAAAATAGGATATGATTGTCTTTACGATCGAAATAAATTTATGTCTAATCGTCGTTTAAAATTTTGTTTTTCGAAAGTAGCTTCTAGTAGTCTTGGTTATTAAAGCATTTCATTATATCACGTTAAGATTTTTAAGAAGAAAAATTAATTATTCAATTTAATTTTGTTACAAAGAACTTAAGATTACATTGAATATCTTGGATGTGAGTTGAAAAGTGAGAAATTTTGTGTGATTATAAGAATATTTTGAAGTTAATGATACAATTTTTATAAGGCTATTAATATTGGTTTATACTACTTATAGGGTACAGATTTTTATTCTGTTACTGAATAAATCTATTAGTTAAAATTCAAAGAAAGTATAATGTGCAATGAATAATTCAAAATTTGTTTTTTCAAATGTATAATAATAAAAAAAAGAAAAGAAAATAAAAGTTTGAACAGGAAAGATTTAATCCCATTGTACAAAATAGAGTTAGAATCGTCGTGCAATAGTTTCCAAATACATAGAATGTACATGTACATAGCAATTGAAATAGAATCCTTTCGAATAGTAGAACTCCATATATAGTTAGACAATTTCAAGTAGTTAGACATAGTTAAATTCGATTTCGATATTTCCTTCCTCTATTTCTTCGTAGAATGCAAATCGTTTCCTGCATACCAGAAAAGTATTATTGTTCAATTCAAATATTTTAATTCGAAAACTTTTATGCATTCAAAATTACATCATTCAACACATTTTTGGAACATCCTGCATAATATAATTTCTTAAATATTCAGATTTTCATATCTTTTTCGTAAAACATTCACAATGAACAAAGAATATACAAGAATATCTGATCCCATTGAATATCATGTTAGATTTAAATCGATCAAGAAATAATCGATACAATGTAATTTCACTATCAGAAAAAACAAGATGGAGAACAAAAGAATGAAAAGAAGGATATTAAGATCGCTCAAATTTTATTTCTTCTTTTTTAACAATGAACAGTTTAATAAATCATCCAGTCATATGAATCACCCTGTATGCACGCTATATTCGCGTAAAAAGCAACGAGCCGTAACACGATATACAGCCGTGTGTTTCATCTTCTTTACCGGTACCTGGTGCTATTAAATTTTCATTTTAATCATACTTCTCTCCCCCGAAGCGATCAACTTCCGGCTGTTCCGTTGATGGGAATTTTTTTTTTTTTTCACGCGTAGATCGTGTGACGTTCGCATTACATAGAGATTAAGCGCCGATCGCGTTTCATGCGAATGTAAAATGGAATTTGATCAAAAATATCGATGGTAGATAGAAAATTGGGTTGCCAGTGGGAATAAGCGCGAAATCGAGTGATTTTCGAATTTTGAAGGGAATAAGTTAACGTTCCTTCTTCCTTGTTTTTGTTTATTTGAAAAGTAACACAAAATGTAAAAGGGAATTTTTATAAATACACTTTTATGCTCGTTGTTTTTCATTTTTATCTTTTATACGTTTTAACGTTACGATGTTAATGTTCAATTATAGTCAGCTTCAATATTCAAAGTTTAATATCGAAAAAATTGTAAGGAACAAAATAAATATATATATATTATAAAAAAATATAAAAATTGTAAGGAACAAAATAAATAAATATATATTATAGAAGACAATAAAATTATAGAAAAGCACAAGAAGATAGGCAAATAGCCTATTAAAACATCAATTGGTAAATGGAAAAAGCGATATAAAAGCGAAAAAGAAGAACATAAAAATTTGAAAAATCTTGATCAATCTTGATTTCAAAAATAATATGATCAATTAAAATGAATCATAGACATTATTAAAATCCAAAATTATTCCAAAAAAAAAAATACTATCGAATCTTGTATTGTTAGCCCGAGTGTCTTCTATCAGAAAAGCAAATTGTACGAGATAAGAACGAAATAAAGGGGTGAGAGTAGAAATACAAAGGGGAAAATAGCAAGAGGATATAAGATAATACAAATAATACAAATAAATTAACGTAAGACAATACGATGAAAAGAATTACAAAAGAAATCGTGCTTTCTTGATTTCATATGATTAATAATTTCTTAAAGAAATAATTAGTCTCATTCACATGCTCAACAATTGAAAATATTAATTAATTTCAATATTTAAAAAAGAATATATATGAAATGAAAAGACACTATTCATCATGAAAAAGAAGAAAGTTTAATTTCTTTTTAATCATAAAAAATTAATTTAATCATAAAAAAAAAATGTATTTCTTGTAACACATTATCAACAGTTTACCATAAAAATTTTCACGCGAAAATCAAAATAATTCATTCACAATCTCGGCGCAATTAAGTGGAAATGCTTCGACAGGCTGAAACCATGTGTTTGCAAACGTTGCATACGGCTCGATAAATCGATAGTGATCCAAGACCCACGTGATTACATCGAAATGTTAGAGAAAGTAGAATTGGAGAAGACATTCTCGTACACGCGTTTCCGCAAGAACACACAGATACTCGAAATACTCGACGTCGATCGAGCGAAACAAGAGGTGAACGGAGAGACACAGGTAGACTAGGGTAAGTGAAACACGAGTACTTACCACCAGTAGCGTCGCAGGTAATATTCAGAGATGCGCCCTCGGTGTACGGGCCCAGGATGTAATAGGGAATATGAGACGTTCCATCTTCGTTCAATATGCTAAGCTGTTCCGGCGGTACTGTAACAATTTCGTAACGATGAGTTTGTCTTACTTTCTTTCCTTTTCTATTTTCTTTTTTTTTTCCCTCCATAACCTCGCTCAACCCCCTTTTTTTTCCACGCGAAACAAACGACGAAGAAGAAATGAGAAGTGACTGTCTCGTGACAGCAGAGGAGAGAATCAATTTGCAAGACGATGAATTACTGACCTGTGTCGTCCGACAGACACCCCAGGACATCCGTGTAGTGGGTGGTAATTCTTATCTACCACCTCATAACCGCCCTGTGGCGCGCTCGAGAAATGTGGTCGCGTGGTATGTAAATTATTTTATAACGAGAAGGGCGGAGATTGCGAGCCCGTGGAGATAAGGCTTGTTTTCTTGCACGGAGAAATTTTTATCAGTTTCATTCGATAAAGGTGAAACATTTTTGCGACGTGTCGCCGTAATTGGGATGATAATCTTGCTAGGAATTTAGGAATTTTATTCCTTAATTCTGCAAATATTTGCGCGATCGAAAGATTTTACAGCTTTTTCTCGTCGAGTTAATGATGATTAGATTGCGATAATGGATGATAAATATAAATATAATCTTGGTCGATGGATATATGAGAAATAATTTTTACACAATTTTATATTATAAATAAATTTCTTTAAATTCTCTTAATTATTAATATTCCTTCTATATATTCGAAATGATATTACGTATATCCATTAATTCTTCTAATTTTGTCGAATCTAAAAAGGATTTGGATATTGATCTGGAAAAAATTCAAGAGAGAGAGAGAAAAAAGATTCCTCGTCGTCGATTAACCAAGAAACAGAAGGAAAACGAATTCTTTTGAGCGACAACAAGATTTAAAGCGTGCATTGGAATCTACTTATCGATATCATTGACATCGATGCCTGCGATTTCGACTCGACGAACGCCGTGAAGATTGCCGATCTAATTTCGTATTTCTCCTGACGACTTTCAGATAAAAAACTCCTTTTAATCGTCGTTTGCTGAACGATAGATCCGGGTCAAGAAGACCGAATCCACTCTCTGTTTGTTCGAGCTAATCGCGAAAAGCGGTCTGCCAAGCCTGATCAATTCTCAGGATATCAAAGAGAGAGAGAGAGAGAGAGAGAGAGAGAGAGAGAGAGAGAGAGAGAGAGAGAGACAGGGATTAAATGTTTAGTTGATTAAAGAGAGAAAGATGAAGAGGATAAAGACGATGAAGTAGGATGAAGAAAATATTAAGTTAGAATATGAAAAATTTGTTAAAAATTATCAGAAAGATGAAGTTAGAAGAGAGAAGTGAATAGATAAATTGTCTCAATTTGAAGGAATTGTGATTTGTATAGTATGAAGCTAAATAAAATAGAAAAAGAATTATCGTGAGAAGAAAGTTTAACGAAATGAAAAATAAATTAGTAAATGACGATGCTGAGAAAAGGAAGAAAGAAAATTTATCTATCTTTGGACTCTTGGGAAAAATTATAAAAATTGAGGAAATTGTTGGTCGAAAGAAATTGGTGGAAATGAAATTTCCTTGATTTCAAGAGAAAGAAACAAGGAAGAATAGAATTATACTTTGTGAAATATGAAGGTATAATATAGAAAGGCATTATTATACGAAAAAGAATTAGCAAAGAAAATTACATTTCCAAAAAATAAGTAAAATAAATAAAATAAAGGAAAAAAATTATGTTATTAGGAAAAAAATAAATAAATTAAATTCACTTTCATCTTAAAAAAGGAGATGGAAGGGATGGAAACTCTATAAAATTAGAATTCATATATCATAAGGTAAAAAAAGAAATAACATTTTCATACGAAAGAAAATTAAGAAACAGAAAAAATCAATACAACATAATGAAGATTAAAACAGAAAGAAGAAATACAATTTTAAAAATTTACTTTAGTTTATATATATTATTTTGTTTGTTCGACGAGAAGCGTGTAATTGTTAAAATGAAGAAAAAGATGGAGGGGAAAAAGGAGAAAAAGAGGATAAAAGGAAAACTTAGAAATTTATCAAGAAGAGTGGTTGTACTAGTGACACGGATACGAATGACTCTACTTTACTTTTTTTTTTAGTTTTCTTTTTATATTTCTGTAATAACATTCCTACTTTCTCTTGCGTACACGTATTAAAAAACTAAATAGCGAAGGAAAGAAACAAGAGGAGGATGTATCGATGTGCGACAAAATTCACGAACATACGTGAAAAATTTTTAATTCAAAAATAAATAAGAATCATGAAAAATATATTTTGAGGGGAAAAAGATATTAAAAATGTAATGGAAGATAATTGTAAATGTTAATATTATATAAGATAAAAATTACAAAATCTCTGTGTGTAATGAGATGGAAGTCAAAAACTGAAAAAGAATTGTCAGTGATAAAATGAAAAATGGAAGAAGAAGACAGATACGCAAACAAATGGTAGGAAAAAAGGAAGCGTAATAAACAAGTGAGCAAAGACAAAGCTCGAAGATATTGCATTACCGTGTCAAGAGGAAGTAATGGATGCAGGTGACTCAAAGCAGAGGAAATGGAAGGACGAGAAGATTAATGGAGAATGAAACGGACAGACACAAGGGACGGACGAAATACGTATCCGGTCGAGGATGCAAGGGGAAAGGGTTCAAAGGAGTTTGACTTAAGAAATAGTCGATAAAAGAAAGATCGTAAGGTAAAACAGAAAAAGGTTAAATATAATGAGGGATTTCTTTCAAGAAAAAAAATTAAAATTCGAAGAATTAACGGAAAAGAAAAAATAAATAAGAAATCAACGAAATTGAATATTATCGAAACATAAAAAATTCTCCAAAAAAAGTAAAACATTGTATAAATTAAAAATCAATAATTATTTCTACAATTTCGATTACCTTGAAATTTCATATCTAAATCATTCCTCAA
Organism: Apis laboriosa; assembly: GCF_014066325.1. Lineage (NCBI taxonomy): Eukaryota > Metazoa > Arthropoda > Insecta > Hymenoptera > Apidae > Apis > Apis laboriosa. The sequence goes on from NW_025222928.1 coordinate 59,475, forward strand.
GAAAGAAGAAAAGATAGAATAATTATTATTACAATTAAATATTTGAATATCACAGTGTGTTAAAAATTAATAATATTAAAAATATTATTAAATTATTTTACTATATGTATATTAACACGCCAAATTTATATTCAATTAATTCTATCATTATTTAACAGTATTATTAACAATAATCTTTTGCACCCTACAGAATATTAATATTGTAAATTATTATAAATCAAAAGGAGATAAAGAAAAATCATGAATATAAAACATATGACAGAAAACTTACTGATAATCGTGAGATTCACTTTGCTGTTCCTGGTGGGGGATTGCTTGAAATCGACCCTGCATCTGTAAACGGCAGCATCGCTCTCACCGACTTTCTCGAGAATGAGTTTCGCGGGGTGTTCTGAATATCTGAAGAAGGCACGATTTTCGAGGCTGATATCCTGCCAGTGTTTCCCTTGTTCTAGGTTGCTTCGACCCCTCGTATCGAAACTGTACATAAACGAATGTATACAATGAGCGACAGTAAAAATGGCAAAGGGGTGGGTTAAGAAGACAATGAATTTCAATAGTTGGTTGAGAGGAAACGATACTCCTGTGTGTTGTTGGAAAATAAGAGTGAGTTCTTGGAAAATAAATCATGTTCGAAATATGTCATAATGTTTTTTCTTGTATAATCTCTCGTTTCATGTTTTTGATGTATATATAGAAAAAAATGTAAAATGAAGAAGAACTGTAAAATGAAGAATAATGTGATTTACCACGAATTGATAAATACGAAGTTTCTTTTATGAAAATTTGTGTATCCTGTTTTGTGGGAAATGTGTTTTCGATCGCAATGTACGTATACGTGGAAAGGAATTTTTCAAATTTTGAACATTGAACGTGAAAGAGGTAGAACAATATAAATGGCGTAAAATGTCAATTTTGAGTGATATTTATAAATGAAAAATTCAGAGATAAAGTTGTGAAATTTCTTTGTTCCATAGAAAATTTCATTTTTCAAATTTATATATTAAATTTGAAAAATGGGGATAAGAATTAATATTATAAATTAACTTATTCTTAGAAATTTTTATATTGATAAGAATTTTTAAATTTTTTCATAAAATAATAAAAATAGTACGAATATTGAATTTTTTCGTTGTGGAAAAAAAAATTTAGATATAAAATGTGTATCTATAATTGTTCAACAAAATTCCAACAAAAGAATAAGCGAATTTAAATGGAATAACTTATATTTGCTGTTAGATATATTAATTTTCGTGTTACAAATCATCAGAAAACCAAATCACTTTCATAAATTCAAATTTTGAAAGAAACGCATTATTACAATCATCGTTTTGGCAATTTCCATCCATGTTTCCTGTAATTCCTGTTTCCAAGAGGACGTTCATCATTTTAAAGGTAGCATTTGCAATATTCGTACATGTTGGCAAACATTATATTAAAATACAAAATGACATGCAATTGTTCCCATCGCGTGTAACATATTTCTACAATTCAATATTTCAAAATTCATTGAAACTTGAAATAATTTTCTCATGAATAAAACCTCTCGATCATTGGATGGAATTGCTGAAATAATATATTCAATTAACATATAAACACATTTTTGAAAATAACTTCATTTTAAATTTATTTTAAATTTTATATTACATTATTTTTACACATATTGAAATTATTACTATTAATTTATATATTTCAATTTATATATTTATAAAAATTTATATTATAGGAACATACAATAGCTAAAAAAAATATTTACAAATATCTTTATTATTAATCGATAGATATAATACAGACTTCCATATTTTTGTTTTCAATATCTGGTTAATTGCGTACGAAAAATTAAATATTATGCAAATAAAAATATAACATTGCATCATCCATTTCATTTACATTATTCATCGTATCATATAAACATTGTATCATTATATCATCATGATATATTATTATTAAATACATTAAAATTAAATTGTATATAAAATTATTATTATATATACGATATGTACAGAATTCTCTATAGCCATCGACAAATATTATATAATACTCAACTTCTTTTTACATTGCATATCGTGAAAATGAATTTTTTTCGAAAATGATTCCCCCTGATCTACATATCATCAAATATATTTCATTCGAATCATTTTCACAATCAGCAAAACATATTTATCAGCAAGTATCTCAGCGAGTAATCATTGTCGAATCAACAAACTTTGTCACGATCAAAAATTCAAATATTCTATCGGTTAATGGTAAAAAAAAAAAAAAAAACGTGTAAAAATACCGATAGAATACGTAATCAGCGAGCGAAAACAATGCGATTCCATGCTCCGATTACATCGAATATTTCTCGTAGCTTTTCAACGTAGTCACGCGAAAACAGGAATTCGAGGTATTTCGAGCAGAGGCCTGTGTCAATTTTCCCAATAAAACTGTTCTTCATGATCATTGGCTCGCTTTATACACGCGCGGCAAGTTTATTAGCCCGGCGAGCAAACATATTCGAACGTTTTGGCTCGTGTTCTAGACCGATTTCAAAGAAAGAAAACAGAAGTGAAGAAACTTACGTTGAAACACGGCTTTGTCGTGTTCTTTTCACAAGATTTGTCTAAGAATATATATTACAGTGTGTCGTTGCAACTACGAATTTATTACATATGTGCAATTTTAATCGAGAATTTTAAAAAATTGAGGAGTCGAGCTAAATTGATAAATATCAATGTTGTATTCTAAATTAATTTTTGAAACATTGAAATATGATAATGAAATGCATAATAAAATCATTAATTATGCCATATTTATTACTTGAAATGTATTCATTGCATAATAGATCATTAGTAGATTTGCAATGAATGAATGAAAGATGAACGGCAGGACAATAACGTGAACGTGACACGTATTATGGTGGCTGAAGAATTTCGTGTAAATTCGTGTGCAAGAAAACTTATATGCGAGTGAATAAATTAAATATTGATCGTTTATCCATCGAAATAACAGATAATAAAAATTGTAAAGATGCGAAAAAGAAAAGATTTATTATGATCGATTTTTGAAGGCAAAGCGTTAAATCTAACGCTAATGCAATCTGGAATCAAACGAAATGCATTTATACATTAAGGAAATGCTATTACTGTGGGCGATGGATTGAATAATTCATTTCGAAGACATAAATCAACTTACGACAATATTTATTGGACACATCATACATGATGATTCATATGATTGAGATGAATTGTAATTCTTGCTTGTTTATCGATAGAGGAAAAGAAATAGAAAGGCAACATAACGAGATTTTTTTGATCCTTTTCACTTCACTTTCAACAACTTACAACTTCCTAACAACTTAACCACAATTGTATAGAAAGTAAATCAAATTATTAAGACAAATTGTTATTATTATGCGATAAAAAATTATTATACAAATTTATTAAATGCTTTTAATATTCTATAAATACAATATGTATCTACGAAAAAAAAGAAATTAAATAATAAAAAAAATTCAAAGATTTTGATAAAGAAAAGAATAGAAAATTTCTAACTTATTCGAGAAACGCACAAACGAAGCCTAACCTTATTCCATGGTGGATGGATGCGAAAGTATTCTTCGAGATTCGAGTGAACAAAAGAAGTAGAAGTGGAAGAAGAAGAGAGAAAAAAAAGAAGTAAGAGCAGGGACAGTACATCGAAACTTTCATATTGCCTGTGCTAAACTCTCGTGAAACGATCAATCGTGGAATATGTCATGGATCATCTTCGCTACATAATAATATTTAGTTTCTACGCAACGATACTTTTATTACTGTTTCTTCGATACCAGATTAAATAAATTCATGGGACTATCGATCGTGTAGGGGACGATCTTAAAGAGATCAAAGCAGTCGTCATCCCTTTTCACTTGTTTCTCATTTCTTCTGGATAGAAGAAATTTCTTCCATGATTATTTACATTTTTTATTTATTTATTTATTTATTTAGAAATTGAATTTGCACCAGATTTTCTGTCCAATTACGCAATATATCCCGTTCAACAAAATACTATTAAATGAAAAAAACGATAGTAATCGAGCAGTTTTTTCGGTTGCGATTTCCGATTGATCAGAGTGGTCGTTTGACAGCTAGGATGTAATTAACCGTGAACTTTAACGCGTAACACCGAAGTAATTAGTTTGCACGGTGAGATCGGCACGACATCGAACGAACTGGATTTAATAAAAATCGAATTTGGATACTCGGTTAATTTCAATCGGGCTTTGGTAATTCCGCGGACTTCGCATCGAAGCGGGTTAACTTCGTTAGCAACGCTAATTCGATAGAATTAATAACATTCGCTGTTCATACTGAATCGAATTGGAATCAGTGGAGTTTCTTTTTAGTCCTCTGAAAATGGATAGAGAAGAATATTTCGAATGGAAAAACGTGTTAACTCGATTTTTAACGAGTTTGTAAATATTTTTCTTGTGGGATGAAGATCAGTATATAAATTTTCTTAACATCATTCTTAATATCGTACAATATTAAATTATATATATTTGGAATTTAGAAAAATAAGAGATACTAAAATTATATAGTGTCATAGAAAATGAGCTATTATTTAATCTCAATTTTCCTCTTCCAAAAAGTGATGTAAAAAAAAAAGAAAATCTTTTAAGATTTTATTTCCAAAAAAACAAAATAAAAATATTACGTTGAACATGCAACTTTTACATTTATATAAGATATAAATTTAATATTGTACCAAAATATTAACATCTACCTCCACGATACAATTTCTTTATTAAAACTATAAATATCAATGCTTCGATCACCATTCCACGAATGAAAGAGCCACGTCTAAATTGCGTCACATCTACGTACATAACCACCTTTACACCTTACGTACATGTCGTATAACCTTCCATTTTCCTCCCCCTCGAAACGCGTTCGATTATCGCACAAATAGCTCGCAACCGCCATCAACAACGACATATTACGAAAACGTCAAAAAGGAAACGAAAAAGAGGGGGAAAAAAAAAAACGAAAAAAGAATCGAGGGGAAAAGAGGAATCAAGAGTCGAATAGGGGAGCGAAGTAAAAATTCACAAAAAAGCCGCAAGTCTCCGCGCGAGAGCCACTCGACGAGTGTTAAACGGCGGAAATTCATCTCGGAATCTCTTTGCCCCTCTGTCCAAACGTTGCTCGCGTGTCCAAAGCCGCGGGCGAAGCGGAATAAAAGCGCAACGCGTCGATATAAGTTGAGCGAGGGCTCTTTATTTCATCCCCTCCTCCCCTCTCCCTCCTCTCCCCCACCTGAGGGAGGATATAAAAATTCCCCCGGCCGGAAACCGCACTCACGCCTCGCGCGCCAGTAAAATAAACTCGCGGGAGAAACTCGCCTTTCCGCCGAAATACAACCGTTCTCGTAAAAATAGGGCCGACTTTTCGCCGTAGTTTTAATAAAAACTATACCCACGATAGTAAAGTTGGACACGAGGTAATGCGATTGTCGTAGTAGTACTAGTAGTAGTAGTAGTAGTAGTAGTAATACTGGAGAAATAGTAATATTTTTTTCTGACTTTTACGAAGTCGGTTTTATTATTATACCATCATTCTTGCTCGGTTTAGAGAAGTGTGACAGATATTTGGTTTGAATCTTGTTACAGGTACTGTATATTTTATAATTTTCATATTTGTAATAATTGTAGTAATCTTTTAAAATTGGAAAAACATTTAATCTTTAAGGAATTTTTGGATCAGCTTTTGTATTCCCTTTTTTAATAATTTGAAAAATATTCGTAATATTCATTTAGATTTTATTTCCTTGTTTGTTAAAATTTGTTGTTAACGTGCATAATGCACAATATTCAAAATAAAAAAATAGGCAGCTTCGTTTAACACGATATCACGATAAATCGGAAGGAAAACGTCGAACATTTCACTTCATACACTCTCCTATTTTATCCATCTCGTCACATTTCTCACACAAACTCTCTTTCTTGTCGATTCTACGGTAGAGCACGTTTAATTTCATAAATGTTCCACGGCAGTGTTCTTGCCGACGAGCAGGTCCATAAAATGAATTGCTCTTTGCCCTTCCAGCCATTCGATCGACATCCACGGTGCAAGAGTTCATTGGAAACAAGAATTATAGTCGCTATATTCCACTCTGTTTCGCCCATTTTAATCTTTACGCCTTATAGTCGCGAGTAAAAGATTCAAATGTAACGTCTGAAATAATTACTGAACGATAATTGCGATAATTAATTTGCGATAATCAATTCCTCATCGATAGCATTACAAACATCATAATTGTATATCTTAATAATTTCTGTTTTAGAATTCGAAATGTTTTCATACATTTTAAAGACTTAGAACGGGGATCACGATCCTTGGATCCAAGTTCTACCGTAAGTGGAACAACCATGCGGTAGACGCGGCAACGGAAATAGTACGTGAAGCAAAGATGAGGACGCGATCCTCTGTAACGATAGCGAGAAAGATGGGATTTCTACTTTTCCTAGTTTCTATGCATAAACTGTGATCGTGATATCAACTTCTGAGAATAAGGGATCTTAGAGAGGGGGATGAAAGGGAGGAGAACATATATCGAAAGATTCAATATGTACTTTTATATTTGATCGAATCCTTCTTATCGCATTTTGAATGAAGTTTGAATAACAAATTTATCGTACATCTTATGTTTATATAGATTCTCTATTTCATTTTGGATAGGTATCTATTTGTTGGATTTAAATTTTTACGATTAATATAATTATTTTATATCTACCTATTTAGAATTAGAAGGTAGAATTTCTATTTTAAATATTTATTAAATATAATGCTTTTTGATTAATTTGTTCGATATTTTGTAATTCTATAATTTTGCAAATTTACGTTTTTTAAAAATGTTCGTGTACCGAAATTTTATTTTCATTTATTTTCCTATTCGTAGTAGTAGTCGAGTTTTACAATATGGTAAAAATATTAAAATAATTTTCCAATCCTGTAATTCCATTATTCTGTTATATAATTTTCTCATTCTGCAATCAGTTCAATATTCTATTATTAATTAGTATTTTGGTTTTATATATTTTCTTGTTCTTAATTTGCATATGCTACAGGCATCTATGTTATTTTGGGATTTTGCAATTCTATAATTCTTCAAGGCTAATTTGTAATTCTCTTATTCTATTAACCTAATTTGTAATTCCCTTGTACTACAATCCTGCCTTACGGTCTTACAATTCTCCAATATCAGAATTTCAAATTTCAACAATACCTTTACTTTGCAATTTTATCATTCCATAATTTCATATTTCCATCCTGTTACAATTTTCAATTCAAACGTTTTCTCTAATTTTAACACGCTATTTTAATTTTTGAAATTTTTAAAATTCTATACGCGGCGAATCAATTTCACAATTTTCTCATTATCACAATTTTCCACGATGGTCCATGAATTATCAATAATGCACAATTTTACAATTACAGTATAACATTTTATTATGAAAATTTTCACAAATTATTATCAACACATATATATATGCAATTCCAACTTTCCATTTTCTACAATTCATTCAATCGTACCTCGCTTTTGCGATACGAATTCATCCTCGAATTTCCACAATTCCACAATTCCACAATTCCACAATTCTACGAATTCTCTACAATTCCGCAAACCTGTAACTTCACGTTCCCCCAGGTTTGCACTTTCCCGCTTATATCTCGCACCAATATGCCCCAATACCATCTAGCGGGATTCTACACCCCCGCACATCGTCATAATATATACACGCAATTCGAAAATTCAATTTGCGCTCGCGTAATTCTACCATCTCATTTCACGGTTCCATATCTTTCCATCGAAAAGAACACAACGACCCATTAGATCCAATTTATCGCGGCGCACGAAACGAAACGTCTACTCGTGCCCGCCATATTCTACATTGTTCTGCACACAGTTGAATCATATTGTGCTGTACATTGTATAACGCCCATACGTCACGCGTATCCGCGCGCGTTGGTTTATTGTTACTAATAAATCTGCTCATTTGACAACTGTCCTGTCGCAAGTCCTGCCTCTCGCGAACTGCATCCTCTCCAAAGGATGACACGTTGGACGAACGTGTTGTTGGACAAAAATTCCAATCTTCAGAAAAAAAAAATGATTCAACAATTGTATAATTAATTTTAATTTTTAATAATGAGAAGTAATTACCCAGCACTTCCTATATTTTTAAATATTTTGTTACGAGCGTTATTCGTTATATGTAAAGATTAGAGGAGTAGATTTTGTGATAAAATATACATTGAAGCTCGTTATTATTAATTAATTTTATGAAACAATTATTAGAAGACATTCACGAGAAATAAATACACATTCACGAGAGTAAATACTTAATGATCGAATAAAAGGATATTTCCAAATATTTTACTTCCTCGTTATTTGTAAATCTTATTTGACGAGTATCTTATGAATATATTCACGGTACCCATGAATTTTTCCCTTCAAACTAAAACCAAAAATGTGGCACGCGTCAAACGCTCGCTTTAAATGGTTCTCAAATGACTGTCGTGTTTTTACCCGACAGCTTGTCCCTTATTTACCCTATCGCGTTATTACAACAAAATCGATCTGACCCGAAAGCCGTTTAAAACGCACGAAAATATCATTCGGGTTTCGTTCGATGAAAACATCCGGGCAAATATTTGTCGATCGTTGGTGATTAAAAAACCTCCCCCCTACGCGAAAAATATTAGCCCCCTTGTCGAAAATGTCGAAATTTTGCGATTCCGTGTTTGAAACGAAAAGGCCTCGAACGTTTCAATCGAATTAATTAATTTTGAACATTACTTTATCGATTATTTTGATTTTTTACGCGAGCAATTTAATTGAGATTGGAAGCTGGAAGCGTAGACGTCGAAATTATTAATAATTATTTATTGGCAGTTTGAAATTTTGTTCGTTTAATGCTTTCTTGTAATTTTGTATTATTCACAATTGTGTCGATAATTTATTTATTAGAATAATTTAATTAAATGAATAGAAAATTGGATTTTTATTAATTCTATTTCTTAAATCATGTTTTTTTTCATCTAAATATATAATAAATTTATAAATTGTTTTTCGATCGTTAGAATTTACAATGAATTATCATATTATTGAATTAATTATTGTTGAAACTTATAATTCTAAAAAAAAATATAAAGAAAAATCTGACCACTGAAATTTCATATTCCTATCCTTTCACATATTGAGACATAATATTAAGACATTCACCGAAACTTTCACATAATAAACTACATTCATATTTCCTTTAATTTTCCCCATAACGTAACTGTAACATAACTTATACATATTCTACACAGAAGATCAAGCGATTATCTGTCATAAATCACAAAAAAATCTTGACATCATACAGCGAACATACAGTGAATCTGTTTAACAAATCCATTAGAAAAGAAAAATCAAAACTTCGTTGCCTCAAACTCCATACCATGTCGTAAGATCGCTAACAAGAACGACTGGAAAAGAAACGAATGAAGAGAAATAAGAGGAACACGGACAGGTCTGCAAAGAAAAACGACCGTGTGAAATCGATACAGCATGGTTCGATGGCGCGAATTACGAGTCCAACTCGATTATCCACGGTGCATTTGGACAGGTGTGTTCTCGAATCTTTTCGTCCCGTATAAAAGGCCGCGGGCAAGATGAGGTTTGCGGCCGACACGACGCCCCAGGGGTCTGGATCTTCGAACCGGTCCTCGGAGGACGTTTATACTCTCGTCCCTGAACGTTTCATTCTGTCAACCTCCCGTGATACCGTGTGAACGGCTTTCCTTCGTTCCACTTTCGACCGGAGATTTTCTCCGCTCGTTTCAATGCGTGACAACCGGTGTATTCCCGCAGTTTACAAGTGAGAAGAAAATTATTGAAATTATTGGAGGATATCGTGAGAGTTGTCGAAGATATTATTGCATGATATTTAAAATTTTTATGAGAAAATCAAGATATTAACTTGGATTGATTGTTTTTTTACGAGATTAATAGTTACTTTCTTGTAAAATATATATAAGGCGAGATGAATAGAAGAAAAAGGTACGTGAACATTAAAATATGCTTCGAAAGAACGTCTCACAATAACTCTCTAAATATTTTCGAGACTTGCATTGAAAAGAAACGATTTGAACGCTACTCAATTCAATGTCCCTTAGCGAGGGAGCGAGAAGAATTATTTACCGCGAGCAAATATTTTGAGAAACTTGAGGAGGAGCACGGTGTAGAAATCATAGAAGTCACTTGGAGATCTTGTATATGGAGATCTTGTATCTATAATTTCGACTCCACATGCATAATGAGACGAAACTTTGATCTCGTTCGTCGTATCTTTCCGTCTCATTCTGCGAAACATTCCGTGAAATAATCGTTGATGTTTTAACCGATGTTTCTCCCGTTCCAAAAACGGGATTATTTTCCATAAATTCGTTTCCAGTTCCAAGGTATTTTAATCTCTGAAACGTTGCCAATCTCATCCATTTATTTATCCGTTTGCATTCTCTTGCTTGCCTCTTCGTCGTCGTTACCTCTCATCACTTTGCCTCGTTCCATCTTAATAAAGATTTAAATTAAATTTCGAGGATTGCTAGATGATTCGAAGAATTTATTTCACGTTTCTTGAAGTTTCTTTATGTAATTTTTATTTATAAATTTTTTTTTTGTTAAACGATAATTACGATTATCTGTTATCGAGCTCTCGTTGTATTTTAGGTGACCAGGAAAGAGATCTTGTTATAGAAAGAACGGAAGAAAAGTAATGGTGGAAGAAAATAGACGAAAATTGAAGGTGGAAGAACAAATGACGGGTACTCTATTCTATAATACAATGTAACACCCTGTTATTTGTTCCTAATTTCTTTTTCTTCCACTTCTCTAAAAACTTCCTTCCTTCTCTTTTCACAATGAAATCATTTTCTGGCAAAATGTATTGATGATAGATTGGCAGAAAAATTCTTTTCATGGAAGTGATGAGAAAAAATAGTTAATTTTTTCTAAAAATTTAGTTGAATGGAAATTGAAAGGAGATAGAAGATGAAGAGTAGAATAGAAGTATATTGCTTAGTGATCTTGAACACAATTGATTGACTTCTTATAGACTATAGTGCACATAGGAGTTCTTCTAATTAAGACTTGTTACGAGGGCAACTTAATTGGTTTGAAGTACAAGGCTTATTTGAAGTGCTATTTCACAGTTTAAGGATGATGAAATGATATATATAGGTTTTAATTAAAGAAATTGTTTAGAATTATAATTTGTAACATCAATTCGTATACAGAAAATATATATTTGCTAGAAAAGATTCCAATAAAAAATTTTTATAAAAATATAGATTAAACGGTATTTTGATTTAGAAGCTTAGAAAGAACATATTCATATGTACTTTGAAAGCTTGTTTTATGTTTATGTTTCTACTGCTGTATTTTATTACTACATAAAAAGTATGATAAATCTATTTTTATTGACTTTATGATTTTCATATTTTTTCATGGCTCAGAAGGGGAACTTTACTTTATAAAATATTTAAAGAGAAGGAAAATTTTCTTTAAAACTCAAAGATGTAACATCAAACACAAAGAATAATTAATAAATTTGTAAAGTTTCATAAAAACCAAGGATATAATTAATATTTGAAATGCAGCAAATATATTTAAAAATATATGCACATATAACTCAAAAAAAAAGACAATTTAGATAAAATAGATTTAACAATACATTGAATTTAAATATTTCTAAATTATATTGATTGCCATTACAAATTTTCCTCTTTTAATCCTTAGGTATATCTTTATACTAATAAATATTCCATTAAAAAAAAAATTATTAATTTTTAATTTTCAAATCAAAATACAAAACTACGTGTAAAATAGAAATCAAAGTCCCTCTAAATTGTTTAAAAAGTACACGTGTTTTTGCTATTTTCTTTATTTTTGCTCGAGCAATGGAGTAAGAATGCGAAATGAAAATGGGAATAAGGAATGCAAAAATGAAATTTACCTGTATATCGGTGCGTCTGCTTCCTCCTTGTACCAAATAACTAGATGCAGCTTGTCCCCGGGGACTGGAGGTTCCACGTCGCATGGTAACTGAGCAATTCCACCTGCCACTGCCTCCGCATCTGTCATTGTCACTGTAATGACAAAGACGAGCCGAAAGTCAGGTACATCATATGACAAGAGGAGAGCGTGACTGGAGTTTGCGTCAAATCGTCTGACTTAACTATCGTATGGAGTTATCGATAAAACTTCGTGTCCAATCAAAATTGTTATCTTTGATTTTCCTAGGTAAATGATCTGAACAGTATCTGAATAGTAAGTGACGAGTACAATTTTTTCTTATTTTTGATAAGTTTATTAATTAGTGAATAGTTTATTAATTAGTGAATAAAGAAAAAATGATTTGATTTTGAAAATTGCAAGTTCATCTTTATATCGAAAAAAATTTAATCTTGCAATATAATATTTATTCTCTTGAAATTAGATTTAGGTAGAAAATAAGAAGAAGCAGAATAGAAAATTTATGTCAGAATTCTAAGAAAAATTTTCGGATATCTCAATTATATATAATCTACTTTTCATTCATCATTATCCTGTTATTAAGTACTAAATTATTTTAAAACAATATAATCAAGCAACCTCTAACAATATATTACTCGGTAATTATCCCATTTGTCAAAACCTTGGCGCCCCTTAATTACTATCTTCAATCTTTTGAGATTGCACAATTAAAATGTATTTTCTAAAATATATTCTCCTCCAAAGACCACCCAATATTTATTATAAGAATCTAATCTATAATCTCATTCGTTTTGCAATCATAAATTTTAATTCTTTAAAATTTGCAAACAATTTTCTATACGTTGTGTATGTAAAAATTACGGTGATATTAATTTTTATAATATAATAATAATTATAAAACATTGTACGTTGCGTGTAACTAATCTAGAAAATTAGACAGAATCATCTAAAGTTATTTTCAATTAAATATACCATGTTTCAAGAGAACTGTGCTGATAATTATATCCGAGTAAATGACTTCTAACATTAAACCAAAGTTCTAAACTCAACAACATGCATGCAGCCTGTATTCACGCTCGTGTCGTAAACATCTGCATTACACGAAATGAATAAATCTTTCATATTACCGAGTTACGTCGAATATTAATTTTCGTTATTCATTCGGGTAACCGCGTTGATTCACGTTAGCTAACGATATCGTGGCTCGTTACAGGATTGAATAAAAGAGGAATAGAGAAAGAGGTGGAAAAAAAAAATGAAAAAGAAAGTGCAATTAGAGTCATTAATCAAACGTAATTGTAGCAATTAACCGGGGCGCTCTGAAGTCTACCGGTCTCTTTATACTTTGTGTGGCATGTGTATAATTTTCCTTAATAAGACTATGGGCGAATAGAGGCTAAGTGTAACGTAATACGGTCAAGATACTTTGTTAATGACAATTAGACGTATTAATTTACATTCTTTATTCGTTCTCTTTTATCATTTGCATACAACATTGTCAAGAAAGAATTCTAGCACGTAGAAACATTATTGATCATTCTACAATAACGTTTCAAAAATGTAGTTTCAATAAAAAAAAAGAAAAATGTTAATACTTATATTTATTTGATATTAATTTATAAATTTTAAAAAATGAACAATTAACAAGAAATTTTTAATTAATTAATTCCAACTTTTAGTAAAAAGTTTTTTTTATAAATGACGTTAATTACAGAGTTTTGTCATTTTAAATAATATATGTCAATTTTTATTTGCTTCAATTTTAATCATCCTTAATTATTCATTGCTTTATTTTATCTTATTTGTCTATACAAATAACCGAGTGAAAATATATTTGCCCCGAAAATATTATTCGAACTATTTACTGAAAAAAACTTCATTACGTTTTACGTATCAATCATTTAATGAAAACGTATGAACGCAATTTTTCTGTCATTTCAAAAACTTCAATTAACTTTTATAATGGTTATTTTGAACGGTGTACTTTCTAAATATTAAAAAAACACGAGAATCGTACCGTACAACTATTTACAATAATTTGACGCTTGTATAGTGAGACTAATATCTCTCTCTCTCTCTGTCCATCGAGAGAAAAAACGAAACGTATCCAAAACACGATAACAAATTCGATATCGTGTATCCATCGGCTGAATATTGAAACGTGTCAATGGCATGTCAAATACTACCAAATTGACTATTTATGAGACCAAAGGGTGGAAATTTCGTTTCCTGGTTTTTTTTTTTTATCGGAAATTGTATTGCCTTTTCCACTATCATGGCCGAAGCTCGTGGGAAAAGCGTGTATGAGTGAATATTCAATTTGAAAGAATAGTGAATTAACAATTTCATGGATAAATTTATCGGAATAGGAAATAACATTTCATTTATAAATAGAAAGTAACGTTAGAAATATCTATCAACTCGGATCATTTGGTTTGATATTTTAATTTCATGCCGTTAGAAATATTTTATTCATTGTATCTTTTATTATTAGATATATTATTTATATTATTTATAGATATATATTTATTATTAGATAGATTATTATAGAATTATTTGTTTAAATTAAACAAAATTTATATATACGTATAACGTTCGAAATTTCGCGATTTCTTTGAGAGAAGATAATACCATTTCGATTATTTTTACTGCGGTTATCTATTTTAAATTCCCTATCTCTGACAGGGCGGTATTCTCAGACGATACAGCCGATTTGTCACGGAACGCCGACAATGACGGATTTCAGGTCAGCGATAGACGAGAATGACCGATTAATCGATGGCTATTATGCGCAATTAATTACCTGATAGAACGCTTCTGTACTTATCATGCAGACAAGAACGAAAGACGTGAATGTAACACGTTTGAAATATGATGTTAAGCGAATTATTACTTGTGCCACTTTCGCGTCTGACATTTTTTACACAGACAATTTTCTATATTTTATCGTAGTTCTTTTTTATTATAAATTTATTTAATATGTATCATTAATCTTGTGTTACATGAACGTTACATAATTGCAGTAACACACGCAGAAGTTATATAATATACGATACGAATATTTTAATAAAGAAAATCGAAATTTAATTAAATTAAAATTTCTTGATAAAAAAATTTAAATAGAATTTGATACAGCTGATCAATAATATTATCGAGTTGCAAGGTACAATTTTGTTGAATCGCAAGAAGGGTATAAAATCTTTCTAAAGAAGATTTTCGAAGCCATTGTGCAACTAGATTGGAGTGCGTCTCGTAAAAGTTTCACTACGTCCTCTTGATCGACTGTTCAGATAGTATTGGAATTCTAATATCCGATCAATAAAATGAAAACTAAGTGTTCTTTCTTCTGTATCGATTCACTATGCATACAATAAAGTGTTATAAATATTCATAAATTAAATCTTCTATAATTTATAAATAGTTTGTATTAGGTATTATTTTTATTATAAACTTTTCAATTTATATTATAATATCCGTGTTATGTATCGAAGCATATTATTATTCGCAGCAATATAATTTTGCCAAGAAAAATTGAAATTTATCAATTAAAAATTAAAAATAATCTTTTGTTCTATTGAGGAACTACAATCAATGTTATTCTTTTTTAATTACGTCTTCAAACATTATTTCTATAAATAATATATTTACAACAATTATAATATATAATAAATATTAATAAAAAAAAATTCAAGATAATGAACAATATCCTTCTGCCTTTTCAAAAATACAAATCACCTTCCAACAAATATTTTAACTCGAAACATTATTAATTAACTATATATCTACAGCAGACGATTGAAACTTACTAAACAAAAAAAAAAAAATAATTGAAATTTTTAAACAATACCTCTTTACGGAAACAATGCTGAACAATGGTCATTTTTATCACCGCCTCTCGATTCACATTAACAGCTTCGTGTTACGCGTGAAAACATAAACGATTCGCGGTCCAAGCGTGCAGGATCGATAATTTGCACGCATAACGGATGGCCAGTAGTCAACAACGGTTCGCAACGTTAATTAAAACGCAACTGGGTGGCTGTCAAGAATATTCAGCCGCTCGTTGAGTCGTTAACTCGCTTAAGTGCGTTCCTTCGCTTATGAATATGCAAACGTGTTTTAATGCGCCGGCTATTTGTTCACGTGGCCCGCAAACGTTAAAACGCACCAAGTTTCCTGCACCACCATTTCCTACCTGTGTTAATAATACGTGTGGGAATCGATCCGAGGTGTGTACGTGCTCATTGGGCACGGTGCGTCTATGCGATTGTCGATCGCAGGAATCTGGAACGAACGATCCTAATAGAGGACAGAGTGCGACCAAGCGAAACTATCCCTCCTCTTGGATATATTCCTCTTGGACACAGTGATAATGATGTTACAGGGTTGATTGAATCTTTTACGGGGATGTGAGTTATTGATTATCGATCGATTTTTGAAAATATATATCCTTATTTTACTTTGCTTCCTAAATTTTATTCAAATTTATCATTTTCTTGACTCTTGTTGAAATAGGTGTGAATTTGTTCCCTCACTAAAAAAAGATATATTCTACTGGTAGTTCGTTTAGCTCTTTTTCTTTGTTACAATGCTGTATTTATGTTATTTTATAATTCATTATATTTGTATAAGTAATAAGAATTATTCTTAACTCTCCTTTTGTAAATTGAATTTTTGGAAACTATTCAAAAGTATAAAGACATCAACATTCGTCTGTTTTAAAATATTGTAAATGAACATTTCGTTTTCGAAGTATCAGCAAGAATTAACCTACAAACTTCCATTGAACAAATTCACGATTTCAAAAGAATCGGTGTTCCAAAAAAAAAAAAAAAAAAACAGTCCGTCGTGTTTAATTACTTATTTTCAAAAAAACGCGGCTGGACAAAGGTTGCGAACAAAAGGACACGATAAAAATCGGCCGCGATCCCAAAAAACCGTGCCTCGAATCGAAAATAATGAAACGTACAAAACCGACCATTCGAAAATTCTGTTTCCACGATCAAAACCGTGACCGTGTAAGTGAAATAGAAGCCCTCACAAATATATCCAATACAGCCTGTGAAACGATGATAAAATCGATGAAACGCGATAATTCTCGCGAAGGGCGTAAAATTTGTCGTTGACAGGGGGACGAGACGAAGAAAAGATGATTAATCGATAGCTCTCCTGTATTAATTATTGTTCTTCGGTGTATATATATATCCTCGATTCCAGAGAATATTGAAAATGGCAACGGGCCCAAACTTACGAGCCATTTAACATTTCGGATGAAAACCGGTAGTGTACACGTATCCAAAGAGAGGTTCTCGACCCGGCGACAAATGTTTTCGAGGGGTTGTCGAGGAATCGAGGCCGGGGATGACCGCACCGTTTTATGCCGCGGTGGTGATTTTAATTTACTCGGCGAGATAGTGAAAAATTGCTTCGAATCCTACTGCATTACGAATGGGAACAAAGGGAACAATGTTCGATTGTTACGCTGGTATAAAGAGTGGAAAATAGGGGAGGAGGTATTTGAAGGAAGCTACGGTTTATATTATCGCTCTCGCGACGGGTGGGCGGTTTTTGAGCCATGGATCTGGTTTATTGTTCACACGTGTCGTGTACATTATGCCGTGTGAAATTAATTTATTACATTGGATGTATTATACCGATGTTTCGAATTAACCCTTGAGAAAGGTAAGATCAAGGAACGCGAGATATAATATAATTTTAAGAAAAATTGTATGTATAATGAAGAAGGTAGGAATTCGAGATTAATTTTTATGTTTCATTTTATTTTCTTCTGTTTTGCGGCGATGATTTAAGAATGAAATAGAATGTCGGAACAATTTTCCATTTTCTTTGCAAAATATACAGTATAATGCAATATCACAACGTAGAATTCAATTTCACTTGAAATTTTACATTCACGATATCTGTAATTACTTTTAATCTGCTCGGTATCGCAATTTCCTGCAAAATTCCGTACCTTCGAAAATAAACATCGTATTATTTCTTTCAATGAACACACACACGCGCGAAACATTGAATGGTATGTCGTTTCGTTTTGGGATATCACCGAGGTCCGGCATTGTATCCACTTACAATTCCTAGGGGGGAGGTTTTACCGCGATTCGCATCAGGGAGAATCGATAACTGGGAAAATCCGATCCTTCCGCGATGATTTTAACGCACAATGAACGAAACGGTTTAAAAGGACGTAGACTGATCAAACATTAATTGTCGGCGCGAGGTAATCGTGTTTGTTAATGCAGTAATCGGCATGTAGGCGATACTATCGATTAAATCACCGATCCAGTATGAAAATCGATTACATTGTTGATCCGCACAAGTACCTATTAATGCCTGGTTTTCTCGAATTGTCGATAACGTTGAAAATCGTGCGTATTTTAATTACACGCGCGTATGCACATATATACGTATACGTATATACGTATGATATACGTATGCACATCTTTTTGATCGGTAAATAATCCTGATATTAATAATAACGATACAGCAGCATGCATTTCTTATTATTTTTATTTTTATTTTTTTCTATAAATATCATCTCGCATCAATATTGTATCATCTAAAGTGAATATAGGAAAATTATTTATTATAATATTGTAATATTTAAATTATTTTATTAATTATTTGTAAATAATTAATTGGATCCAGTTATATTATATTCTATATCATTTAGTAATATTTCTAGACAAGAGTAATATTTCTTAGACAGTAACAACGTCTCCCTGTATTATCGACTATGAAAATTAGTTTCATAGAGGGACACACTATATAGGTTCAGTTCAACATGGCGGCGTGTGACGATTTGAAGTGACTCTTTTCTCATTTTTGTATTTAATATTAATAAAGTGTTTTGTTCAATAAATATTTGTACAATCGAATGAAACATGTGTGATGTGATTCTTAACAATTTCATGTAATTGAAAACTTGATATCATGCAAATAAGATGTAGGATGAGATGTAAAATTCATTTGCTTCGTTTCAAGGTAAGAGCATAGGCAAATATTTTTTATGATCATTGTTATTCTGTTTTATATTGAGTATATTGAGTCTTGACATTGGATTCCGAAATAATCCATTCATTTATTTTTGAAATATTCGTTCGATATTGTTAATCTGCTTTAGTTTCGTATGTTGTATGCATATATATATACGTACACATGCACATACACATACACATACACACACATACACTCACTTACACACACATACACTCACTTACACACACATACATTCACTTACACACACATACATTCACTTACACACACATACACTCACTTACACACACACATATATCGTTGTTACATTACAATTTATATAATTAATCAAATCACATTTACACAATACATAATACATATTTCACATTTTCAATTTGAATTAGTTTTTATGGTGAAATTAATATTGAATATAAGAAATGAATAAGATTATTTTTTATTCATATCTATTTTATTATGATAACCTCGATATATATATAAAAATAATGAATAATGTACAATGAATAATCAATAAATAATAATTGATAATATTAATTCTCCAAGAGTATTATTCGTATATATTTCAATTAAACAAACCAATAAAATACATTTCAAAAAATTCGATACGTTACAAAAAACAAATTCCATTTACTTTTTGAACATAAAAAAATATATTAACAGGATCCTGTTAAACTCTATAACAAATTTCACCCGGAAAGATTATAAAATAACAATTCACTGCAAATTAATACTATGAAACGTAACAAAAATCCTCGACAAAAATTTAAAATTGCACCTTCTGATTCACCGATATAAATATAGTAGAAAAAATATATTTCTACCATGGGATTGAATATCAGTTTCAAAGATGTCAAAATTAATAAAATCACGTCGCGAAAATCACAACCAGAAAACCATTTTAAACTTTTTTTTTTTTTTTTTTTTTTT